>NC_141540.1:31947000-32126000 GCF_021556685.1 Rattus norvegicus | reverse complement strand
ATATGGTAAATATTGGTAGCAGAGGAGAATCCACTTGAATAGGTAGAGATGAAGGCCAAGGAAGGCCCTATTAAAATGCTGACCCTACACTCTGTCTAGAAGGACGGTAAGAGGAAATGAGATAAGAACCTGGCCTCACTGGAATGGGTTAAGTGAGACAGTAAATAAATTGTACAAAAACACTTCCTTAGACTCCTATAGAGTAAATAACAAGCCCAAATGAAGCAGCCATGTCATCAGATTATCGTTATTCAAAGCTTCCTATCCATTGTCAGAGATACACAGAAAATAAACCAGATGAATGAGAAGCAAAGGCAGAGAGGAAGCCATGGCTAGAGCCATGGCAGGTCAGGTACCTGTGCCAAAGAATCAGGTAAGGATGCCGAGGAAGCCAAGCAGCCTGGACTGCTTCTGAAAGGGAAGAGGCATAGAGTGATCTTAATATGACCCCGGTGAGCTGCAGCTTCTCAGTAGGGGAATAGATGGTCAGGGCCCTGACTTCAAGGACATAATTACTGTGAGAACCATAGGGAGGCACAGAGGAGGAAAGAGTAAAAATTCAAAATAGCTTTTCTTCCTCTCTGATATTGGTGAAAATGAATGGGTGGCTGGAGCTGAGGAATCTCAGGTGATGAATTCTATGGAAATATCCCCTGAGATTGCTTCCCAAACCTCATACGATTTATATTATAATAGATAATAACAAGTTGTCTCTGGTGATGGCTTCAGGGAGTCCTCTTCTCTCTGGGTGAAGCCAAAATAGACAATATTTCAAACCACCATAAACAATAAATTTCAAAAGATTAAATCAGAGAAAGTATATCCTCTAACTACAGCATTAAACTAGAAATTAATGAAAGAAAGAAACCTGGGGCTGGGGATTTAGCTCAGTGGTAGAGCGTTTACCTAGGAAGCACAAGGCCCTGGGTTCGGTCCCCAGCTCCGAAAAAATGAACCAAAAAAAAAAAAAAAAAGAAAGAAAGAAACCTGAAACTCCCTTAAGTTGAAAATTAAATATCAGACCTTGATACTATCTATTAATAGAAAAGAAAATATGAATTAGAAGATATCTCCAATGGTGCGGTGTGGTGGTACACATGTGCAATCCCGGTGTGGGGAGGCCACGACAGGAGGGTCACATGTCCACGGTGAGCTTGGGCTACATAGGACACTCTGTTTCCAGAAAAAATATTTTGACTTGATGGAAAAATGGAAATTTAGCATCACAATTTATGAGACAGAAATTTCCGAAACAGCCAAAAAAATCATAATACAAAATAGACAAAGGTATTGAGGTCAAAGCTTTACTAAAAAAATTAATGGCAATTATACACCTGAAATGTCATTCATGAAGGAAATTAAATTAATTTTACACTATAAAATTATGCATATACACAGGGAAGGAGGGAGGGAAGGGGAGAGAGAGAGAGAGAGAGAGAGAGAGAGAGAGAGAGAGAGAGAGCGCTAAGATTTACCAATGGCAAATAAGCATTGAAAAAAATTCAATGTCATTAATCACTAGGAAAGGCAAATTAAACCCACAATGGCATATAACTTCACACTTGTGAGAATTGATAAAATGAATTCAACAGCTCCAAGCACTGGTAAATATATGCATAGCAACCGTAATTCTCATGTGTTCCAGACAGAAAGGCAAACAGCGAGCTACGCTGGGAAACAATTTGAAGCCTAATGAAGTTGAACATATTTACCGGAGGATCTAGAAGTACCCACTCTTGGGTATTTACTCAAGAGAAATGAAGGCAGATGTCCACATAAAAATGTGCCCATGAATATTTACATCAATGTTGTTCATAGTCATGATTAATTAACCCAGATGCCCTTCAACTGATGAATAAAATAGTCTTTACTATGGGTTATTCCTCAATAATTAAAAAGGAAGAACAGGAGCAACAAGAAGCAACGTGCAATTTTCTGTGTTTATGATGAAGGAGACTTTATGTCCCACAGCTACAGAGATGGAGAAGCTGAATGCCAGCATAGACACTCATCCTCACGACAAGCTTAATTTACAATGCGGTTCTTATAGCATGCATGCCGCCATTTAAGGTCAGCATATTTACTGGAAGGATGGGATCCTGTACATTGGAATAGGAATGTATGTGAAGGCTCTGACGAAGCTCCAGGCATTTAATCCCAAATTCAGATATCTTCATCAGTGGAAGTAACCTCCCTAATGGCTACTGGAAGCATTCTTGCCTTCCCTAGTGGAAACAGATGCCCCAGAGGGAGGTCTCTATGGTTGTATGTTGTTCCCATCTATAGAGAAGGGAAAACTACTTTGTGCCTAAGAAAGTTGTAATTGCCTCCCTCGAGACAGTTTCCAACTAAAGATAATGCCTATTGGTCTCTAGACTCCACATCTGATTACATTTATACCTGTAAGGAGAGTTCAGTCCCTACAAGTCCCTAAAATCAGGGTATAACATGTAACCCATAAGGAGGTGCACTCCATGAACTCATTAGATTGTCTCAGTCATAAAGTTAGGAATCAGGAAAGTGAGTAAGGAAGGATATTGAGGATATGGATTAATGGTAGTAGAAACATGGTTGGGTCAGTTTAAATGTGTGGAAACGAGACTACCAGGTAGATCGTGTACTTCCTGTACCTGGGGCAGGTAGGCAGGGCACCTGTAGGTAGTTTAGTAAACTGGCTAAAACATAAAATGTAGAATGCAGAGAATATTCTAGAAATGTCAGATTCGTGTTGGTTTATAAAAAAAAAAGTAATTCAAAGGTTTGGGGAATACTCGCCATATCATAAAACTTGTAGGCTGGAAGAGTCCAGAACACATACTTCTGGCTGACACCAAGAAATAACTTTGTGTAGAAAGCCTCACACTCTTGAAGGGTTTGGTGATTTTTCTCCCCTGCAGACTAGACATGACAGTGGGCTGTGTGGTAACTGACTTGGAAAACCTAAATGTGATGGTAGTAATTAGACCCATGGGTGGCCACTGCCACATTGGTGTCACTCAATCACCAGTGGCAAGGTGGGTGTGGCTAGCATAACAGGCAGCAGAGACAAAGACAAAGCGGCAATCAGCATGGTCTGACTCACATAGACCTATGGTGTTGGCTAGCTGTGTGCTGTTGCTAGAGTGAAATGGATGAATGCTCAACTCAGTTACCCCTTTGTGTAAGCAGGCGACGTCCTGGCCAAGTAACGAAAAGTTCAGTTTCAGTCATAAAAACAATTACAGTCCATCAACCAGATTTTAGATAGTTGATAGATTTGGAATGTCTTGAAAATAATTGATGGTCTTTCGACAAGGTATTGTATATTGGGACAAGGAAAATAACTAAAACTCAGGGAGAAGGTTCTGGATGTAGTTCAATTGGTAGAGTACTTGCTAGCATGCACAAAGCCCTGAGTTTGACCCCCACCCCCAGATCCACATAAACAGGACATGATGGTGCATGGCTGTAATCCCAACACTCAGGAAATGGAGGAATTAAGCCATGCACCATTATGCTCTGTTTTTGTGGATCTGGGGAGGACCAGAAGTTTAAAGCCAGCCTAAGAACCATTTTCTATAGATAGATAGATAGATAGATAGATAGATAGATAGATAGATAGATAGATAGATAGACAGACAGACAGATAGATAGATAGATGGATGGATAGATGGGTGGATAGATAGGTAGATAGATAGATAGACAGACAGACAGACAGACAGACAGACAGACAGACAGATAGATAGATAGATAGATAGATGAAGAGGATAAGGGACTCCTGGACAATTGGCACTAATTCCTGGATGCTTAACATGTCATTCTTGATCACCAGTCACACTGGGGACTTACTGAGTGCACCTGGGACTCATTCTGTGGTCATTTTCTTGCTTCTGGAAAGCATATTTGGAAGGTATCCTCAGCAGCTGGTGGACTCTCCATATTGGTTCCCAATATGGAGTGAAGTGAGGGCCGCCTTAAGACCAGGTGAAATAGAAACAGCTATTAGAACTGCTTTCATGCAGAGCAGTAAGACAGAGGTTAGGCTGCATAATGGCAAAATTGGAAATGAATGCTACCAAGAATTTAAAAGATAGCATCTATGTGGCGACTCCTATTACACAGCCATTCTTCTTACCTGTGTAGAAAGTGTGGCCCTTGTTCCTGGGAGCAGGAAGTGAACTTAACTAGATAATGAGCCCCACTCAGCTGCGTACCCCAGTACCTAACTAGCAGCTAATCTGTCAGTCCTGTCCTACATGCCTGTCAATAAGACAACCAGAACTCATTTGTCCTCAGCTGACATGGCCAAAAGTGCACCTTTTCTTTTGTAACTCAGAATTCAAATCTTTCCCGTCCTGTAAAGTTCCCAAGGACAAGGCCTGTTGCTCTGCAGTTGATCACAGTTTAGATATGGGCACCACTGAGATACATGCTTAGCCTTGCATTTTCTTTTTGCTGTTGTTGTCTTTGTTTCCTATGTAGCTCTTGGCTGACCTTACACTTTCTGTGTTTCCGGGTTGCGTTTGAACTCATAATCCTTCTGCTGTAGCCTCAGATACACTGACACAATAGGTGTAACCCAAAATGTCACTGTTTATTAGTTAGAAGGGGGGCTTATGGAACAGCTCTAGAGCTTATGCCATTGTTATTTTTCCATTTTTGGAGAGCGTGATTGGAAGAGATATATTGAGCAGCTGAAAGACTCTCCATGGCTTTCCTGTTAAGAGAACTCTGGCCCTCTACTTCTTTGAATTTGTGAGACGTGAACTCAGAGTCCACGGAGCCAGTGAAAGTGTAGTATGACTGTAAATGTTTGGCCATGATTTCTGAGTGGAACCCTCCCAAAGTGAGAGAAAAGACCTCCATCAGACTTGAGAGCATTCTACTTTTTCTATATCATTGGCACCAAAAACACACATGTAGATCAGTGGAGCAGAATAGAATAGCCAGAAATCAGTTCAAGCCACTCCAGGCACCTGAGTTCTGATGGACGTGTTGAAAACTGGATATTCATGTGCAAGAAGGAAGCTAGGTCCATATCCCTCACTCTGGTTGTAAATCAACTTCAAATGGATCAAAGACCTTAATGCAAGACATAAAACTCTGAAACTAAGGGGACAAAAGTGAAGAAAACACTTTACAGTATGAGCATTGGCGAAGGCCTTCTGACTAGGACCCTGTGTCTTGGGGAGACAAAGTCAACCACTGTCACCGTTCTGGATTTGGGCTGTGGTTTTTAGATCTAATAATATTTCTTTTAGGAAATTGGGTGCACGTGTATTTGGTGCATCCATGTTTATGACTGTCATATTCTTTTGGTGCGTTGTTCCTCTAATGGATATGACAAGATTTCCCTCATCTCTCCTGTCTAGTTTTGGTTTGAAGTCTATTTTGTGGGTACAGCTTGTTAGCTAGTTCCGTTTGCTATTCGTGGACCTTAAGGTGGTATCTATTATTGGATGGTGACATATTTCTTGGAGACAGCAAAAAGATAGATCTTTGGGTTGTTTTGTTGTTGTTGTTGTTTGTTTGTTTGTTTGTTTTTGAAATTTAGCCCTCTAGTTGGTGTTTCTGTGTTGAGGAACTGAGACCATTAATAGTAAAAGCTATTATTGAAAGTTGTATATTAACTCTTGTCATTTTGTTGTTTTGTGCTGTTTCCTTAGACCTCTTTTGATTAACTATTTTGGAATTTTTATTTACTATTACATCTTGGGTGTGTGTACTGGCTGGTTTTGTGTGTCAACTTGACACAAGCTGGAGCTATCATAGAGAAAGGAGCCTTTCTCGAGGAAATGCCTCTATGAGACCCAGCTGTAAGGCATTTTCTCAACTAGTGATCAAGGGGGGAGGACCCAGCCCATTATGAGTGGTGCCATCCCTGGGCTGGTGGTCCTGGGTTCTATAAGAGAGCAAGCTGAGCAAGCCAGGGGAAGCAAGCCAGTAAGAAACATCCCTCCATGGCCTCTGCATCAGCTCCTGCTTCCTGACCTGCTTGAGTTCCAGTCCTGACTTCCTTTGGTGATGAACAGCGATGTGGAAGTGTAAGCTGAATAAACCCTTTCCTCCCCAACTTGCTTCTTTGTCTTGATGTTTTTTGCAGGAATAGAAACCCTGACTAAGACATTGTATTTATCCTTGCCTTTGACCAAATTATTACTTCCAGTGTCCTTTGGCGAGTTGGCTTAGCAGTCCTAAATTCCTTTAATCTGTTTTTTTTTTTATCACGAAAACTCTTTATTTCTCCTTCAATTTTAACAGATTATTTTTCTGGGTATAATAGTCTGGGTCAGCAACATGGCAATCAATGAGAACGACCTGGAAGACTGCCGTCCAAAGAAGTCGAAGAATAATGTAAAGTCGAAGAAACAAAAGTAAAGAAGATGAGTGAAATAAGGTAGTTAATACAAGATATGGAAGTAGAATTCCGTGAAAGATAAAACTCATTAAAGAAAAAAACAGACTGAAATGATGCTGGTAATGGAAAACTGATTGCATCCAATAAAAACCTTCATATAAAGACTCAGCCATAGGAAAGATCATGTAGAAAACACAGAATCAGGGCTGGAAGACAAGGAAAAAGAATTGGACCAATGCGGCCAAGGTCAACAGTATATTTTAAAGAAACAATAGGACATGGAGGAGCTGTGGGACACTATGAAAACACCTAATATTTGAATTATAGGCATAGAAGAATGATAGGGACACCACTGTGAAAGCATAGAGAATATTTTTTTTTTAAAGTGGAAGGAAATGTCTAAACGCTATCAAAAGAGTCTCCCATTGCTAGTTTTCCAGGAACTGGAATGTTCTCTGCGTACTACTGAAGGAGAAACATCGACACCAACCCAGTTACAAACCCTCAGATCTGCAATAGGTCCAGTTTGCAAGATACACTGGTGCAATGGTGGCACAATGTCTGTGGGACTAACCAACCAGTATCTGATTTGACTTAAGGCCCACTCCATGAGATGGAATTCGTACCTGATACCACTTCAATGGCCAGGAAACCAAGACTGGATAATCCAGGGACCTGGGGGAAAACCACATACTACTGCTCAACTAAAGGAACACAGAAATAAAATTATTCCTAATGACAATCTGCTTTCTCACAGATCAGTGCTTGGCTCAGCCATCATCAGAGAAGCTTCCTCTTGCTGCAGATGAGACTACATATAGAGATGAGACGTTATGTGGAGAGATCCGGAGGCATTCAGCCCTAGATGGGAAACTCGCGGAAGGGTAGGCAGAGAGAGTGAACAATCCAGAGGGAATGGAAGACATCTATGAATCAAGGCCTTCAACACACAGCAGGAATGATACACATGAACTCATAGAGACTGAAGCAACATGCACAGGGCTTGTACAGGGGTGCCCCAGATAGAGTTCTAGAGAAGAGAGAAGAGGACACACGCTAATCCAGAAGCTATCTCCAACCGAGAACCACTTTCAAACGAAAATCTGGTTTTCTTCAAGGGGAAACAAACTTCATGGTAGACCATTTGTCCAGCAGTAGATAGCCAATAGAAAACAAATCCAGGGACATCTTTTGGGGGTTCCTTATCTCATAACTTCGTATCAGGACTTTTTGTGTTCTTTCATATTTTTTATCATTTTAATTCTCTCTCTGCCTCTGTCTCTATCTCTGCCTCTGTCTCTGTCTCTCTCTGTGTCTCTGTGTCTGTGTCTGTCTTTGTCTCTCTCTCCCCCAGTGTGTGTGTGTGTGTGTGTGTGTGTGTGTGTGTGTGTGTGTGTGTGTGTGTGTGTAATGGTTTCCAGTTTTGTGCTTTTATGGAATTTTGGAGTATGCCTTTGCATCTATATCTCTACCTTGTGCTTTTTCTTGAGTCCTTTTCCTTCTGTTTATTTGTTTTGTCTTATTCTGATGTGTTTGTTTATTATTAGTATTTGTACTATTATTAGTATTAGTATTATGATCCATAGACACCTGTTTCTTCTCTAACGGGAGGCAGAAAGGGGATGGATCTGGATGGGAGGCGAGGTGGAGAACTTAGAGGAGTAGACGGAAGGGAAGCCATAGTTACGATATACTGAATTCAGAAAAATCTATTTTCAATAAAATAAAAAAAATAAGAGTTTCCCATTGAGATTCAAGAGTCTACAGAAGACCAAATAGAAAGGACCAGAAAAGAAACTCCCCATCACATGTTATAGGTAAAACATTAAAAACACACAGTAGGAAAGAGGTAGTGAAGGCTTTAGGAGAGAAAGAGGAAGACACTTAGAAAGTTTGACCCATCAAAATAACACGTTTGTTGGACAGTATCATGACAGCCTGAAGGGCCTGGAAAGACATTTTGTAAGTTCTGTATTTTTTCTTTTGAAAACAGTCTTTTCAATTAATTTCTCCACTTGTAGATTGGATGATTTTTTTGAGGTTTGTGTTTTAGTTCTTTGTATGCAATAGAAATAGGTATGAGTTCCTCATCAGATAGATGTGCAGTGGATGAAGGAATTCTCCCATTCTCTGCTGATTGCTTCTTTTGGTATATAGACTTCTAAATCTAATTTATACATCTAAATTCTAAACGCTATCCCATCTGTCTATTTTGCAATCCTTTCTGAGTCTTTTGGGTCATTTTCAGAAAGCGCTGACTTATGCGTATGCCTTTCCGTACTTTCTGTGTTGTCCTCTAGCAGCATTGAAGGCTCTGTCCTCTGGTGAAACCGCACTACAGACAAAATAGACATAGGAATTATCTACAGAATTGTTTTACCCATTAGCTCTGAAATTGGCATTTTTATCAGGAGCCCATAGAAATTTCTCCAAATCGAATTATATTTTGGTCATAAACAAGTCTTAGTAAATAAGTCAATATTCCTCATCACACACAAACTGATAAGCTGTTTCATATATATTATAAAATCATAGTAGAATAAAGCTAGAAATCAGTGGTAAGAGAAACTATACAAATGTGTGGAGATTGAACAATATATTCTTGAGTTGAACAAATTTGTCAAATCCCAAGACTCCAAATGAAAATACAACTTACCAGAGCCCTTAGGATTCAGCAAATGCAGTGCTAAGAGGAAAGTTTATAGCTACAATAGTTACCCTTAAAATATTAGGGAGCTGGTCCTAGAGCTCAAATAAGTAACTGATAGACCTCGAGGCTTTACAAAAGCAAAAAGACAAACTCAAAAACAGTAACTAGAAAGAAATAAAGATTAGGTCAAAACATAATAAAATAGAGATTAAATTAACAATATAAAGAATATAAAGGATTCGTGGTAGCATCTTTAGGATATTTTAAGTATAGGTTCATGTCATCTACAAATAGGGATAATTTGACTTCTTCCTTTTCTTCCTTCATTCCTTCTTTCCTTCCTTCCTTCCTTTCATTCATTCATTCTTTTTTTATTAAAATATTTTATTTATTACATTTCAAAAGTTGCCTCCCTTTCTGGTTCCCCCTCCCTGAGTTCTTCATCCCATCCTCCTCTCTCCCACCTCTGAGAGGGTGCTCCGTCACCCACCTGCCCATCCCCACCTCATCCCTACCATCATCCCTCTTCTCTGGGGCATCAAGTTTCCACAGGGTTAATCACATCCTCTCCGCCTGAGGCCAGACAGGCAGTTCTCAGTTACACCTGTTCTTGGGGCCATGAACCAGCCCATGTGTACTCCTTGGGAGCTCTGATAGTTGACACTGTTGTTCTTCCTATTGGGTCGCTCTCCCCTTCAGCTCCTTCAGTCCTTACTCTAACTCCTCCATATGAGTCCCTGATCACAATCCAGTGGTTGACTGTAAGTATTTGCATTTGTCTCAGTCAGTTTCTGGTAGAGCCTCTCATAGGACAGCCATGCCAGGCTCCCGTCTGCACACACAATATGGTCTCAGTAATAATGTGAGGACTTGGTGTACACGCATGGGATGAGTCCCAAGTTGGGCAGGTCACTGGGTAGCCTATCTTTCAGTCTCTGTTCCATTTTCTTTAGACAGGAACAATTCTGGGTTAAATATTTTGAACACGGGGTGGGTGGTCTCCTGCCTCAATTGGGGGCCATGTCTATCTACTGGAGGTGGCCTCTTCTGGTTCCATTTCCCCACTTTGGGGCTTTTCAGCTAATGTCATCCACTGTCAACTGGATAGAACAGCAACCTACAGACTGGGAAAAGATCTTCACTAATCCTACATCAGATACAGGGCTAATATCCAAAATATACAAAGAATTCCAAAACAGACACCTATTAAATAACCCTCCAAATAACCAGATAAAAAAGGGGGTACAGAGTTAAACAAAGAATTCTCAACAGAAAAATCTTGAATGTCTGAGAAGCACTTAAAGAAATGTTCAGCATCCTTACTCATCAGGGAAATGCAAATCAAAACAACCCTGAGATTCCACCTCACACAGAATGGCTAAGGTAAAAAAAACCTCAAGCAACAGTGCATGCTGGCAAGAATGTGGAGAAAGAGGAACACTCCTCCATTGCTGTTGGGTTTGCAAACTGGTATAACCACTCTGGAAATCGATTTGGTGGTTTCTCAGAGAGTTGGAAATAGCTCTACCTGAGGACCCAGCTATATCACTCCTGGGCATATACCCAAAAGATGCCCCACTATGGCTCAAGGACATATGCTCCACTATGTTCATAGCAGCCTTATGTAATAGCCAGAAACTGGAAACAACCCAGATGTCCCTCAACTGAAGAATGGATACAAAAGAAAATGTTCATTTACACAATAGAATATCATTCAGCTATTAAAAATGAAGACATCATGAATTTTGCAGTCTAATAGATGGAACCAGAAAATATGGCTCTGAGTGAGGTAACCCAGACCGGAAAGGACATGCATGGTATGTACTCACTGATAAATGGATATTAGTCAAAATGTTCCTAATACCCATGATACAACTCACAGAGCATAGGAAGCTTAACAAGAAGGAAGGCCTACGTGTGGATATCTGAAACCCACTTAGAAGGGGAACAAAATAATCATGGGAGGCAAAGGGAGGGAGGAAACTGAGTAGGAGAGGGGAAGGGAAAGGGAGAAAGAGGTACAGTATCGAGTATGGGGAGATACAGGAGGGATGCCCAGAGGACACAGGAGAATGAATCAAAATATGTAGCAGTGGTGGGAGGGGGTAGGGGGAACCTCTAGAATGTCCCCAAGACCTGGGATGTGAGAGGCTACTAGGACTCAATGGGGATGACATCAGCAGAACTGGCTTCTTCCTTTTCTCTTTGTATTCTTTTCATTCCTTTATCTTGCTCTGCTTCTCTAGCTAAGACTTCAAGGGCTGCATTAAATAAGAGTATACACCCATGCCTTATTGTATGTATTGTCTTTAACGGAGACAATGAAAACATAGCCAAACACATGAGATAGTTCTTAATCCTCAGTAGCTCAATACTTAAGCGAGATGCAGATATTAACAGTCAACAGCAACATTAACAGTTTAGTTCGTGTTGTGACTAAAGCTTTTGGATAAAACTAATATGGGAGACCTTGGCTTTACCGCCAATAAAACGCAATCCAAGATAGGGGGTCAGAGGCTTACCCAGGAAGAACTGAGCAGAAGGGGATAGGAAAGCACAGCGGTGAACAAATGTAGGGGGTTTGGTCTGAAGGACCTGAGGCTGGGATAGTCATGGTTTCCCCTCAGGCAACTCCGTGTAGTCCTAGAAGGGTAGTTGTGCTGCACTGCTGACTTCTATCGCCTGTGATCTTAGGGAGTCCTAGTCTGTGGACTCATTCGGTTGTCTCTATAATTCTCACAGAGTTGTTGTTGCCTTGTACAATTGACACAGAGACTGCTCTGCTCTAATTGAAAATGTTGCTTCAGAAATCAAGGGAAATGCAGGATGGAGAGGGGGTGGAATTTCTCCTTATCCTGACACGTATCCAGGAAAACAAAGCCCCTCTGCTGACTTACTCGTTTGAGTTATTCATTTAAATGTGGGACATTTAAGTGGTGGAAGGAATTCAGTCTGGGAGCACGGAGAGCCCTCTGGATCCCAAGGACCCTCTTCTGTCTTCAGCTCCTTAGCTCATGACCTTTGACAGCCACTACACTTCCCCAAGCTTCTTTTGTTTCATTTGTACAACGAAGTCCTTAAATCCATTAAATATGACTTAAAAAAAAAACCCAGTCATATACTGAGGTATTTAGAAATGTTCTCAATGTCAAACAATTTTATAAAAATACGTAGGGACCTACAGGGCTGTAGGCCCTGCCCCAGGGGATGGCCGATTGTGGAGGTGGAACACAGAGTTTGATTGTGCTTATCCCACACGGGTGGGTGCTGGGCCATAGGGAAGCACAGAGACACCTCTCTGGTGATGGGAAAGTTCAGTCAGAGACATGGGAAAGCCAGAGCTGGTTCAGGTGTCCCCAGGGCCTGAAGGAGGCGGGGGCCATGGGGTTCTTAGACCCTTGGTTATCCAGGTGCAGCTGGGAGACTTAGAAGAGCAGAGAACAGAGTGGTGGGGAAGGCTGACCTTTGGGCTGGGGACAATGGGAGCTTCTCAGCTTATCCCAGCCAGGGAGATTGTCTTTATTTTGGTGGTGGCAGACTTGGTGGCAGTTGTGGCTGGGAGCACAGAGAGCACCCCCCCCCTTTAATTTTTAATTTTAATTTTTATTGGATTTTTAAAATTTACATTTTAATTGATATTCCCTTTCCCCCACCCAACCACCTACCCCTTCCCAGCTCCCCACCCTGACACTCCCCTATAGTGGGGGGTCCAGCCTTGGCAGGATCAAGGGCTTCTTCTCCTATTGGTTCCCAACAAGGCCATCCTCTGCTACAAACATAGCTGGAGCCATGGGTCTGTCCATGTGTACTCTTTTTTTTTTTAAATTTTTTTTTATTAACTTGAGTATTTCTTATATACATTTCGAGTGTTATTCCCTTTCCCGGTTTCCGGGCAAACATCCCCCTCCCCCCTCCCCTTCCTTATGGGTGTTCCCCTCCCAAACCTCCCCACATTGCCGCCCTCCCCCCCATAGTCTAGTTCACTGGGGGTTCAGTCTTAGCAGGACCCAGGGCTTCCCCTTCCACTGGTGCTCTTACTAGGATATTCATTGCTACCTATGGGGTCAGAGTCCAGGGTCAGTCCATGTATAGTCTTTAGGTAGTGGCTTAGTCCCTGGAAGCTCTGGTTGCTTGACATTGTTGTACATATGGGGTCTCGAGCCCCTTCAAGCTCTTCCAGTTCTTTCTCTGATTCCTTCAACAGGGGTCCTGTTCTCAGTTCAGTGGTTTGCTGCTGACATTCGCCTCTGTATTTGCTGTATTCTGGCTATGTCTCTCAGGAGCGATCTACATCCGGCTCCTGTCGGTCTGCACTTCTTTGCTTCATCCATCTTGTCTAATTGGGTGGCTGTATATGTATGGGCCACATGTGGGGCAGGCTCTGAATGGGTGTTCCTTCAGTCTCTGTTTTAATCTTTGCCTCTCCCTTCCCTGCCAAGGGTATTCTTTTTCCTCATTTAAAGAAGGAGTGAAGCATTCACATTTTGATCATCCATCTTGAGTTTCGTTTGCTCTAGGGATCTAGGGTAATTCAAGCATTTGGGCTAATAGCCACTTATCAATGAGTGCATACCATGTATGTCTTTCTGTGAGTGGGTTAGCTCACTCAGGATGATATTTTCCAGTTCCAACCATTTGCCTACGAATTTCATAAAGTCGTTGTTTTTGATAGCTGAGTAATATTCCATTGTGTAGATGTACCACATTTTCTGTATCCATTCCTCTGTTGAAGGGCATCTGGGTTCTTTCCATTTTCTGGCTATTATAAATAAGGCTGCGATGAACATAGTGGAGCACGTGTCTCTTTTATATGTTGAGGCACCTTTTGGGTATATGCCCAAGAGAGGTATAGCTGGATCCTCAATCAGTTCAATGTCCAATTTTCTGAGGAACCTCCAGACTGATTTCCAGAATGGTTTTACCAGTCTGCAATCCCACCAACAATGGAGGAGTGTTCCTCTTTCTCCACATCCTCACCAGCATCTGCTGTCACCTGAGTTTTTGATCTTAGCCATTCTCACTAGTGTGAGGTGAAATCTCAGGGTTGTTTTGATTTGGATTTCTCTTATGACTAAAGATGTTGAACATTTCTTTAGGTGTTTCTCAGCCATTCGGCATTCCTCAGCTGTAAATTCTTTGTTTAGCTCTGAACCCCATTTTTTAATAGGGTTATTTGTTTCCCTGCAGTCTAACTTCTTGAGTTCTTTGTATATTTTGGATATAAGGCCTCTATCTGTTGTAGGATTGGTAAAGATCTTTTCCCAATCTGTTGGTTGCCGTTTTGTCCTAACCACAGTGTCCTTTGCCTTACAGAAGCTTTGCAGTTTTATGAGATCCCATTTGTCGATTCTTGATCTTAGAGCATAAGCCATTGGTGTTTTGTTCAGGAAATTTTTTCCAGTGCCCATGTGTTCCAGATGCTTCCCTAGTTTTTCTTCTATTAGTTTGAGTGTGTCTGGTTTGATGTGGAGGTCCTTGATCCACTTGGACTTAAGCTTTGTACAGGGTGATAAGGATGGATCGATCTGCATTCTTCTACATGTTGCCCTCCAGTTGAACCAGCACCATTTGCTGAAAATGCTATCTTTTTTCCATTGGATGGTTTTGGCTCCTTTGTCAAAAATCAAGTGACCATAGGTGTGTGGGTTCATTTCTGGGTCTTCAATTCTATTCCATTGGTCTATCTGTCTGTCTCTGTACCAATACCATGCAGTGTTTATCACTATTGCTCTGTAATACTGCTTGAGTTCAGGGATAGTGATTCCCCCTGAAGTCCTTTTATTGTTGAGGATAGCTTTAGCTATCCTGGGTTTTTTGTTATTCCAGATGAATTTGCAAATTGTTCTGTCTAACTCTTTGAAGAATTGGATTGGTATTTTGATGGGGATTGCATTGAATCTGTAGATTGCTTTTGGTAAAATGGCCATTTTTACTAAATTAATCCTGCCAATCCATGAGCATGGGAGATCTTTCCATCTTCTGAGGTCTTCTTCAATTTCTTTCCTCAGTGTCTTGAAGTTCTTATTGTACAGTTCTTTTACTTGCTTGGTTAAAGTCACACCGAGGTACTTTATATTATTTGGGTCTATTATGAAGGGTGTCGTTTCCCTAATTTCTTTCTCGGCTTGTTTCTCTTTTGTATAGAGGAAGGCAACTGATTTATTTGAGTTAATTTTATACACAGCCACTTTGCTGAAGTTGTTTATCAGCTTTAGTAGTTCTCTGGTGGAACTTTTGGGATCACTTAAATATACTATCATGTCATCTGCAAATAGTGATATTTTGACCTCTTCTTTTCCGATCTGTATCCCCTTGATCTCCTTTTGTTGTCTGATTGCTCTGGCTAGAACTTCAAGAACTATATTGAATAAGTAGGGAGAGAGTGGGCAGCCTTGTCTAGTCCCTGATTTTAGTGGGATTGCTTCAAGTTTCTCTCCATTTAGTTTAATGTTAGCAACTGGTTTGCTGTATATGGCTTTTACTATGTTTAGGTATGGGCCTTGAATTCCTATTCTTTCCAGGACTTTTATCATGAAGGGGTGTTGAATTTTGTCAAATGCTTTCTCAGCATCTAATGAAATGATCATGTGGTTCTGTTCTTTCAGTTTGTTTATATAATGGATCACGTTGATGGTTTTCCGTATATTAAACCATCCCTGCATGCCTGGGATGAAGCCTACTTGATCATGGTGGATGATTGTTTTGATGTGCTCTTGAATTCGGTTTGCCAGAATTTTATTGAGTATTTTTGCGTCGATATTCATAAGGGAAATTGGTCTGAAGTTCTCTTTCTTTGTTGTGTCTTTGTGTGGTTTAGGTATAAGAGTAATTGTGGCTTCGTAGAAGGAATTCGGTAGTGCTCCATCTGTTTCAATTTTGTGGAATAGTTTGGATAATATTGGTATGAGGTCTTCTATGAAGGTTTGATAGAATTCTGCACTAAACCCGTCTGGACCTGGGCTCTTTTTGGTTGGGAGACCTTTAATGACTGCTTCTATTTCCTTAGGAGTTATGGGGTTGTTTAACTGGTTTATCTGTTCCTGATTTAACTTCGATACCTGGTATCTGTCTAGGAAATTGTCCATTTCCTGAAGATTTTCAAGTTTTGTTGAATATAGGTTTTTATAGTAAGATCTGATGATTTTTTGACTTTCCTCTGAATCTGTAGTTATGTCTCCCTTTTCATTTCTGATTTTGTTAATTTGGACGCACTCTCTGTGTCCTCTCGTTAGTCTGGCTAAGGGTTTATCTATCTTGTTGATTTTCTCAAAGAACCAACTTTTGGTTCTGTTGATTCTTTCTATGGTCCTTTTTGTTTCTACTTGGTTGATTTCAGCTCTGAGTTTGATTATTTCCTGCCTTCTACTCCTCCTCGGTGTATTTGCTTCTTTTTGTTCTAGAGCTTTTAGGTGTGCTGTCAAGCTGCTAGTGTCTGCTCTTTCCTGTTTCTTTCTGCAGGCACTCAGCGCTATGAGTTTTCCTCTTAGTACAGCTTTCATTGTGTCCCATAAGTTTGGGTATGTTGTATCTTCATTTTCATTAAATTCTAAAAAGTTTTTAATTTCTTTCTTTATTTCTTCCTTGACCAGGTTATCATTGAGTAGAGCATTGTTCAATTTCCACATATATGTGGGCATTCTTCCCTTATTGTTATTGAAGACCAGTTTTAGGCCGTGGTGGTCCGATAGCACGCATGGGATTATTTCTATCTTTCTGTACCTGTTGAGGCCCGTTTTTTGACCAATTATATGGTCAATTTTGGAGAAAGTACCATGAGGAGCTGAGAAGAAGGTATATGCTTTTGCTTTAGGATAGAATGTTCTATAAATATCTGTTAAGTCCATTTGGCTCATGACTTCTCTTAGTCTGTCTACGTCTCTGTTTAATTTCTGTTTCCATGATCTGTCCATTGATGAGAGTGGGGTGTTGAAATCTCCCACTATTATTGTGTGAGGTGCAATGTGTGTTTTGAGCTTTAGTAAGGTTTCTTTTACGTATGTAGGTGCCCTTGTATTTGGGGCATAGATATTTAGGATTGAGAGTTCATCTTGGTGGATTTTTCCTTTGATGAATATGAAGTGTCCTTCCTTATCTTTTTTGATGACTTTTAGTTGAAAATTGATTTTATTTGATATTAGAATGGCTACTCCAGCTTGCTTCTTCTGACCATTTGCTTGGAAAGTTGTTTTCCAGCCTTTTACTCTGAGGTAGTGTCTGTCTTTGTCTCTGAGGTGTGTTTCCTGTAGGCAGCAGAATGCAGGGTCCTCGTTGCGTATCCAGTTTGTTAATCTATTTCTTTTTATTGGGGAGTTGAGGCCATTGATGTTGAGAGATATTAAGGAATAGTGATTATTGCTTCCTGTTATATTCATATTTGGATGTGAGGTTATGTTTGTGTGCTTTCACTTTCTTTGTTTTGTTGCCAAGACGATTAGTTTCTTGCTTCTTCTAGGGTATAGCTTGCCTCCTTATGTTGGGCTTTACCATTTATTATCCTTTGTAGTGCTGGATTTGTAGAAAGATATTGTGTAAATTTGGTTTTGTCATGGAATATCTTGGTTTCTCCATCTATGTTAATTGAGAGTTTTGCAGGATACAGTAACCTGGGCTGGCATTTGTGTTCTCTTAGGGTCTGTATGACATCAGTCCAGGATCTTCTGGCCTTCATAGTTTCTGGCGAAAAGTCTGGTGTGATTCTGATAGGTCTGCCTTTATATGTTACTTGACCTTTTTCCCTTACTGCTTTTAATATTCTTTCTTTATTTTGTGCGTTTGGTGTTTTGACAATTATGTGACGGGAGGTGTTTCTTTTCTGGTCCAATCTATTTGGAGTTCTGTAGGCTTCTTGTATGCCTATGGGTATCTCTTTTTTTAGATTAGGGAAGTTTTCTTCTATGATTTTGTTGAAGATATTTACTGGTCCTTTGAGCTGGGAGTCTTCACTCTCTTCTATACCTATTATCCTTAGGTTTGATCTTCTCATTGAGTCCTGGATTTCCTGTATGTTTTGGACCAGTAGCTTTTTCCGCTTTACATTATCTTTGACAGTTGAGTCAATGATTTCTATGGAATCTTCTGCTCCTGAGATTCTCTCTTCCATCTCTTGTATTCTGTTGGTGAAGCTTGTATCTACAGCTCCTTGTCTCTTCTTTTGGTTTTCTATATCCAGGATTGTTCCCATGTGTTCTTTCTTGATTGCTTCTATTTCCATTTTTAATTCCTTCAACTGTTTGATTGTGTTTTCCTGGAATTCTTTCAGGGATTTTTGTGATTCTTTCAGGGATTTTTGCGATTCCTTTCTGTAGGCTTCTACTTGTTTATTAATGTTTTCCTGTGTTTCTCTAAGGGAGTTCTTCACGTCTTTCTTGAAGTCCTCCAGCATCATGATCAAATATGATTTTGAAACTAGATCTTGCTTTTCTGGTGTGTTTGGACATTCCATGTTTGTTTTGGTGGGAGAATTGGGCTCCGATGATGCCAAGTAGTCTTGGTTTCTGTTGCTTGGGTTCCTGCGCTTGCCTCTCGCCATCAGATTATCTCTAGTGTTACTTTGTTCTGCTGTTTCTGACAGTGGCTAGACTGTCCTATAAGCCTGTGTGTCAGGAGTGCTGTAGACCTGTTTTCCTCTCTTTCAGTCAGTTATGGGGACAGAGTGTTCTGCTTTCGGGCGTATAGTTTTTCCTCTCTACAGGTTTTCAGCTGTTCCTGTGGGCCTGTGTCTTGAGTTCACCAGGCAGCTTTCTTGCAGCAGAAAAGTTGGTCTTACCTGTGGTCCCGAGGCTCAAGTTCGCTCGCGGGGTGCTGCCCACGGGCTCTTTGCGGCGGCAGCAACCAGGAAGACCTGTGCCGCCCCTTCCGGGAGCTTATGCAGCCTCAGGAGTGCCCATCTGACCAGGCGGTTGGGTCTCTCTCTCACCGGGTCTGGGAGCAGAGAGCTGCTGCGGGCCGGGATCCGCGGGTGTGGGACTTCCGGTAAACACAGGACTTGCCCGGTCCTAGAGGAATTCTGCCTCTGTGTGTCCCGATTTCACCAGGCAGCTTTCTTGCAACAAACAAGTTGGTCTTACCTGTGGTCCCGAGGCTCAGGTTCGCTCGTGGGGTGCTGCCCACGGGCTTTCTGCGGCGGCAGCAACCAGGAAGACCTGTGCCGCCCCTTCCGGGAGCTTCAGTGCACCAGGGTTCCAGATGGCCTTTGGTGTTTTCCTCTGGCGTCCGAGATGTATGTACAGAGAGCAGTCTCTTCTGGTTTCCCAGGCTTGTCTGCCTCTCTGAAGGTTTAGCTCTCCTTCCCACGGGATTTGGGTGCAGAGAACTGTTTATCCGGTCTGTTTCCTTCAGGTTCCGGCGGTGTCTCAGGCAGGGGTCCTGCCGCTCCTGGGCCCTCCCTCACGGGAGCCCAGAGGCCTTATACAGTTTCCTCTTGGGCCAGGGATGTGGGCAGGGGTGGGCAGTGTTGGTGGTCTCTTCTGCTCTGCAGCCTCAGGAGTGCCCACCTGACCAGGCGGTGAGGTCTCTTTCCCAAGGGGTCTGGGAGCAGAGAGCTGCTGCCCCATGTGTACTGTTAGGGTAGTGGTTTAGTCCCTAGGAGCTCTGGCTGGTTGGCATTGTTGTTCTTATGGGGTTGCAAGCCCCTTCAGTTCCTTCAATCCTTTCTCTCACTCCTCCAATGGGGACCCTGTTCTCAGTTAAATGGTTGGTTGTGAGCATTCGCCTCTGTATTTGTCATGCTCTGGCAGAGCCTCTTAGGAGACAGCTATATCCTGTCGGCATGCACTTCTTGGCATCAGCAATATTGTCTGGGTTTGGTGGCTGTATGTGTATGGGCTGGATCCACAGGTGGGGCAGGCCAGGGAGATTAGGCTGAGGCTCTGTAGGAGAAGGCCTTCTTTCTGGCTCCCTACTGGGGATCTTGGTGAAAAGAGGCAGTCCATAGTGCTAAACAGTTTATTGTCATGGCGGAAAGTGGATGTATAAAACCATACCCCGCTTCTCAGGGTGGGCCTGATACCTTTTTCAGGGAGGAATGTCTGGGAAGGGAAGCTTACTGGCTAAGCCCTCCGGGCCTCTAGGTACTTCATTAGCATAGAGATCACTGTCTTAGGCCTTTGTGACCCATGTCTCTTTTATGTGAGAGGCATGGCATGTAGTGTTTCAAATCAGGAGTCTGGCAAGGAGCTGGGAGTCACCTAAGCCTTAGGTGTGTGCCCACTGAGTCTCCCGGTCTCAAACTGCTCCACCTTATCAAACTTTCTGGCATGATCTTATGTCCCGTAGGACCCTGGATTTCAGGTCTAAATTATTTTGCATAGTTTTGCTAGTGAAGAGAAAAACGAAAGGCTACTTTTTTTTACTTTTTATTTATCTTTTTTTTTTTTTTGCCATGGATTACAGATACACTATAACAGAAAACCTCAACTTTTAGATGCATCGTGATGCATCTGGGCTACGAAATGGTTTATAGTAAGGTATTATAAATAATGATCCACTTGAATGCATATAAAATACCTTAAGAAGTTTTTATGTGTACAAGAGAGACACTCCCAACTCGCTCTTGCTTGAAGAATCCAAGCAGCTGTGGACACGCCCTGGAGCACTTACATTTTTAAAAGGATAAAATATAATTCCAAAAAAAAAAAAAACCCTAGACATTAAAGGATGTTTATTTCAACTTGGTTTTCACGACAAGTATGAATCACTGTTTCATCTCTTTTAAAATTAATTCCTGGTTTTTCTAGTTAACTCTGAGTTATTTGTGCCAATGGCTTGTTGATTGAATAAGAGCTCTCCATTTACTGACAGTAGTGTGTTCTATCTGATGTCTCTAGACCTTTCCTTTTAAAAACGTGCCTCTGTTGTAGCCCAGTGTGATATGTTTGATGTAGGGAAACTAGATGGATTTCTGAGCATCTAGCAATTTATTTGCAAGACTTCTAAGAGATACCGTTAGAGAAAAAAATGAAGATGATCTTCAGTTACCTTATGGACTTCCTGAAGCTTAATTATATATATATATATATATATATATATATATATATATATATATATATATGTTTTACAAGGGAATATTTGGAAAGACATCATCTGAAACAGTACAAATCAAGCTCCCAGATAGTAAGTAAGGGTAAGTAGAGAAGTATTAAATGTAGATGAAACTTACGAATATTTATATGAATGTATATGAATACTTTAGGGTTCCTCTCTCCTTTCATTGTGGAGTAAGTATGCTGAAGGTGGGAGTTTACAAGAAAGAAGTAATTGGGGAAATCATGTAATACTTGTCATTGCAGATCAATATAAACATAGCCTGCTGCCCTTGAAGGAAGGAAATTGAGAGACTGAACCACCTCAGAGCTTAACATCTTAAGCACATGCCCAGACTGTCTCAGCCTGATATGTAGAACTTGGTGCCTCCCTACTTAATCAAGGCCTTTACTTTGTCCACTTAGGTGCTTTGGTGGATTTTCTTAGACTGTTATGGGAAAGCATGTAGGAGTGCCTACAAGACCGAGAACAGAGAGCCCATGGGAAGAGTTTATACATACAAAGAATTTGAGACTTGCTTGCTAATGAGTATTCTGTTGGACAGACTGTGGTCTGAGATTACCATTCACTTAATGACGAAGGAAGGAAGTGCTCATAGCTTCCCCTAGATTACCATTGGTTTACTAGGGGTTCAATGATGAATATTTTTTTACTAAGAGAGTCAGATAACTGTAAGGCCACGTTGGTTCACATCACCTTGTATATGCCATTCATTATTTGTGAGTTTGGGGCATTCTAGATAACAGGAGGAAGTCCCCCTCTGCAGAGAATTATTTGTAGATTCATTTAAAAACAGAATGCTATCATTTCTATTTGTGTGAAAACCCCTTGGATTTTTAAGAGCACACATACCAGAAAATAGTCTCCTTTATAGTCCAACAGTTGAAGTCAATAAAACATCTGATTAATAAAAGCAGTTGATCAGTGAAACATTTCAGGTGCATTGCTGAAGCAGCTTCCAAGAGATGGCTCTGAAACTGGCAGTGGATATGGTAAGACCAAGAATTACACCCTAAAAAACTGGCTCTGACAAATGACCTCTTAGAATGTTTGTCCTAATAAGTCAGTCTCCCGGCTGTGAGGAAGCCTAAGAGCCCAGTGGAGAGGTCTACCTGGAGAAGAACTCACAGGCAGTACCAATTTACTAGTCACATTAGTAATTAGCCTTGGAGGTCATCCAACCATAATAAGGTCACAGAGAATACCACTGGGGTATTCCCACTGAGACAGAGCTGTTTCAGGGCTGCAGTGGGGAATTTGGCAAGACTGTATATTAAGAAGGAGGGAAGGCTAAGGATTTAGCTTGGTGGTAGAGGGTATTCATGGCTCACAGGAAGCCCAGCATCGACCTTAGTACCACAGAACAAACAACAGTAACAACAACAAAAAGCTAACAGTGTCTCATAACTTGAGATTGAGAATTAAAATCACGTTTCATTTTTGCTTCTGATTTTAATGAAAAAGCCCAGGAAAGCCACAGAAATAAATGCCAACTTTTGCGTGGTGTTTCCTGGTGCTTTGTGTGCTGCACCATCTGGGCCATGACCATCTTTCTACCTATGTGACAGATGGTGGGTCACGAAGGTCAAGTGTATGACCCAAACGTTCTCGGGTAGAAGGCAAAGTGAGAATACAGCCCAGACCATATAACTCAGCCTCTGCCTAAGACTCCTAATCTCCACACCATTTGGAAACTGTTACAAAGACATTCCAATCAGAGAATCATGCCAGCACACTGGTTATCAATTATCTTGCTGATCCTTTAACAAATCCTCAGAATGACTCTTCTGTCCTCCTGAGACACAGATCATAAAGCAGACCTTAACTGCTTTGGCACCCCCACTGCAGTTCCAAGGCACACACATAAAAAAGGAATCGCAAGGCTGTTGATTTACTGTTTTCCCACATAGATTGTGGCCGAGCCCAGAGAGATAGAGAAGAGCTGTCCTTAAGGAGAGAAATGCAGCGTTACTTGGTCATAAATTCAACTTAATGGTAATTTTAGTAGGGCAGCTTGCCCAGAGTTTGTAGAAACACAAATCAAAAAAACCCCAAATTCCAGGCATATTCGCCTGGAAACTCTTTGGCAACTCAATTCCGTTGGCTTCTTAAGGAAATCAACTTCCCCAGTTATGGTTGTAGTTGCTTAAAGTAGATTTGCACAAAGTTTGTAGATCAGTTTGGCAGCAGGGAAACAACTAGGTAGCATGCTGCTCAGAATGAGTGAGGCTTTGACATCAGCCATCTAGAAAGTACGACCGGACAGACACAGATTGACAGTACAACTCAGTGAGAGCAGTCGGTGATCAGACAATTCAGAAGATTGCCTACGTTTGTGTATTTTTTTTCCCAAATCCTCCTGCTATTGGCCAATTACCTGCAAATGATTCCTGATCATGACTACTCTTGGGTCGTCCAATGAGTCGGCTCCTCTTGGGTTTGAAGTCTATAGGTTTTATTCTGATGCTACTGGATGTTCTCAATGTCTGAGAACTGGACTAGAATGGACCCTCTGGTGTAGGTAACTTCTCTCGTAGGTTAGGGCTTAAGTAGTCTGTGTGCTTACGTGTTCCTGTCTCCACGTATGATGATATCAGACCAGGAGTTAATTTTGTAGCTTCTTGCCCAGCGGCTAACATGTGAGGGAAGCGAAGTTTACGTTGTTAGATGGAAAGAAGTGAAGGATTGAAGCGCGTGTCTTTTAAGAAATCAAGGACTTTGAGTCGGAGTCTGGCCAGTGGTCATGTGACTTCGATGGCCAAGTGAGATGGAGTGGAGAAGACGCACTCAAAGGCTACCACTTCTCATGGACCATGACCATACTTAGAAAAAAATCCAGCTTTGCTTATTTGAATGAGCGGGTATAATATCAGTACCATACCTGAATGGTGCCCACTCATTAAAGATGTTCAGAGGGAATCAAAAAGTTTTCAGTCTGTTACTCTTTAGTTCTAAAAATCCAACACGATGGTACCCTAAATCCCCCCTCCCATAATAGCTTAGTTATTTCCTTGACTGACACCTCTGAAAGATTCCTGGTCTGATTTGGTTTCGTAGATGGCCATAACCATCGGCCTCTTCAATGTAGTCACACGTTTAGCCCATGGGAAGGTTGATTATAGATGAAATGAAGGGATATTTAAATCCTTATAGTTTTCTGCCAGTCATGATCTTAAAATTTCCAGCTGGCCATCACAATCACCTTGAGGGATTATCAGGATGCTTACATTGCTGCCCAGAATGGTCCTGAACAGGCTAATACCCCAGTGCCGAATTTCTCTTTGTATATGTATGTATGTGGTGTTGGGGCATGACCCAGGGTCTCACGGGTGGTGAGCATGTGTCCTAACACTGAGCTAGATGGCAATCATAGATGCATGATTTTAAAGAAATCCAAGCAATAGCTGATCTAACGTAAAAGGATGCCCCCTGTGCATCTTGAACCCTTATTCTCACGACACCCTCTCAGAGTGACTTCATTTATATATTTAGCCATGACAGCCATTGCCTAGAATAGAGAAAACTCAGTTTGCATTGTCTCATAACTATTTTTGGTGGGTATTTTTCTTGATATGTAGGTATTGTCTTTATTGCTGTGTACCTAATGGCTTTTGTGTTACCTTTTCTGCTATTCATTGGGAGCAAAATACCAATATGTAACCCTGTTAATAACATGGGAAGGCATGCATGTAAATGATGTCATTGGACATGTGTGGGTAATTGCATAAAAGTTGAGAATTTAACATCAAACTTTAGATTTGTTCTTCTTTCCCTCATTTCTTCTGAGTTGGAATATATGGGAACTTTGTTTAAATGGGGGAAATATCAGCTATGATTTTCTACTTTCTAAAAAGCTCTTGCCAAACTACCTGGCTTTCCAATTCAACAGTTTCATAAAAAATTTTTTTCTTTGGAAAAAAAATTCTCAAGAAGCATTTTTAGTTACTTTCTTCTTTCATGATGAAAAGCTTAGTCAAACAGCCCAAATTTCATTCGGGATTCCTTCCCATTCTTTGTCACTGTTCATTCTTCCCTGACCCCACCGATCCTCAGACGGCCAGGGATTTAAAAATATGTTGGAAGCTTTTAATGATGTCTGAAGAATAGAATCGTATTCAGACACCGAGATAGCAAGACATAGCCGTCTGTCTAGCTCATTTGTCATTAGCTTCACGGTATTGTTTTAATTGTGGCCTGGCTTAATCACTGGCTGTGTGCAGATTATGCTACATAGTTAAAATAATTATGGGGATTTGATAAAAAAGGCTTTGAATTGGTAAAATGCTTCTTTTAGAATAGGCTTTGCATTTATTAAAAAGAAAGAGTAAAGAAGGACATCTGGTTGGTGCTAGGATCAATCCATTTTTGCCCTATTGCAAGGCTGGCCAGGATAATTTATATATATATATATATATATATATATATATATATATATATATATATATATATATATATACTCTTTTAGATCATCTTTTCTTTGTTCAAGGATGCGTTTGGTCTATTTCTGGAGATGGTGTGACTCATACTATTTAGAGCAGCTAATAGTTAATATAGGCTCACTACTTGTAACCTTGCTCCCATGGATATACTCCTCTAGCCCAATGGTTGTATCTGCTGTCAACTTTAGAACTCCTTGACCTGTAAAAGATAGTATTGTGAATGCCATTTTTTGATTTAACTGGTGTGCTGGTCAATCTTATGTTTCAACTCGATTGGTCTAAGAGCTGCTCACATAGGCGACGGAGGGGAGGGACCAGTGTAGGTGGGGGACTGCAGATGCTCTCTTTGTGAGGGTTCAGTTTATGACATTTCAGCATTACAATTATACAAAAGGGAGCATTTTCATTAAAAACGCACTTAAAATTTTGATATTGGGTCATTATCCTAGGGAAGTAGTTTGCAGTGATGGGAAGTGGTGGGAAACTTCAGTCCCCCGTCGGCCTAAAAATTAATTTATTGTGAATTTAAAGAACTGTTACTGTACTGTGACAAGGTACTGCATAGCTAGCTTTTTGGAGGTAGATAATACATTTTAGGTTTTTGTACATCATCATATTTACAAAATGCCTATGTGTTTATATAAGACATCCAATAATTTATTATAAAACAAACCTGTTTTGTTGGGTGGTGTTTGTCTGATATGGGCTAATGTAAGATCAGGAGAAGTTGAAATAGACTTGATGTACTGCAATGTAGGTTCGTTAAGTGCAGTGTTGACGTGACATTTCTGATGTTTTGGAGGACATAACTCCAGAAGAAATGGGGGATAAGCTGGATATTTGAGCCAGCTAGGAACAACAAAATTTGCTGATAGATGGAGCCAGGGGGCTGACTACGACTTTAACACTGGGTTCAGCAGTGGGGCAGAGTGTGCGTGCGTGTGTGTGTGTGTGTGTGTGTGTGTGTGTGTGTGTAGGAACCAGTAGCAGTCATGAAGAAGGTAAGAGGGCACAATGCTATTTTCAGATATGTGGATCTGAGCTAAATATCAAGTACAGACAGTAGAAGTACAGTCAAGAACTCAGGGGAAAAGGCACATATGCTTTAAGATAATGGCGTGCGACCTTGCTGTACACCTGTAACATCCACTGCTAATGTAAATCTTGAACTAGGATTTAAGCCAACACAAAGGAGATGTATGCAACAGTGCCCTATTCTAGTAGTGAAATCCTGTCTGTGCGTGAGATGTGCTTTATGAATAATAAGTGGTAATTCGATTTGAATAAAAATCCTCCTCTACTTACCATTGTTTTCTATAAGAACATTTCAAAGTTACTTTTACAGAAGTTATGTGGGAAGGGTACAGAATTGGCCAAACAGTTCCTTTGACGTTTTGGTGTGGTTGAGACTCCTTTTTAGATATTCTTGTTCCATCCATAAGAAAATCTCTTTGTGTCTCTGTCTCTTTGTCTTTCCATCTCTGTCTGTCTCTGTTTCTCTGTCTTTGTGTCTCTCTCTGTATCTCTGTGTCTCTTTCTGTGTTGCTCTGTGTCTATCTCTGTTTATCTTTCTATGTGCATGCGCATGTGTATGCATGCGTGTATGTGTGTCTGTACATGTGTGTGTTTGTATGTGTGAAAACAGTCTTGCAGTGTAGCTCTCAGATGATCCTAACCTCATAGTCCTCCTGCCATAGCCCCTTCAGTTCTGTGATTATAAGCTATGTGCCATAACGCTCAGCTATATGGAATTTTTTAATTGAAGAATAAAGATTAGCCTGAAAATCTACCCCCTATTAGGCTTGCAACAGAATTTAAAATAAGTAAATAAAAATCCATTGTGTCACTAAAGAGGATGACATAGCATCACTGTTGATTTTCAATTGGGTTTTTCTCACTTGCTTTGGCAGTCCTTAGAGTACTGTTTGCATGTGTTTTGAGCAATATGCCAGAGATTAGGATAAGGGTATATCTTCCAGTAATCACTTCAAAGCACAGACTGTTTCATTTTTTAAAGCTTCTGTTTTATTTATGTATTTATTCACGATGATATACTCACCATCTGCCACACACCAGGTGATTTTCTAGTCAATTATACCCAGTGAGAAGACGATGACGATGTCAGCTTTCATGATTTAATCTTTGGCCTGAAACAGTTGTCTCTTGGCCTTACTCCCACTTTTACTCTCCCAGCTTTAAGAAGACAAAACTAAAAAAAAAAACTCAATTAATATTGAAACAAATAAAAACATTCAAAACACGATATAGGGTGGGTCATCAGCCAGAGGTAGAGCATTTGCTTAGCATCTGGGAGGCAATACCAGTACCTGTCTTTGTACGGACATAACATGGAATGAAGTCTAATTATATCTTTGCCTTTCTTGTTTGTTTCTTCTTTTCTATCATATTCTCAGTAGCACAACTCCCAACCTCTGGTTTTTAAGTCTTAAGTAATCAGTTCTTTGCTTTCTATTTCATTCATTCATTCATTCATTCATTCATTCATTCATTCATTCATTTATCTACTTTACATTCTGGTCAGAGCTTTCCCTCTATCCTCTCCTCCGAGTCCCCCTTCTCACCTTCCCCTAGTCCCCATTCCCTGCCCTTCTCCTCAGAGAAGGGAAGACCTCCTGTGGATATCAACTTACCTTGGCATATTTGATGCAGAGACTCATAGGCAAACATTAGATGGAGCTGTGGGACTCTTGTGGAAGAGGGGAGGAAGGACTGAAAGAACCAGAGAGGTTAAGGCCACCACAAGAAAACTTATAG
Source organism: Rattus norvegicus (assembly GCF_021556685.1). Taxonomy (NCBI): domain Eukaryota; kingdom Metazoa; phylum Chordata; class Mammalia; order Rodentia; family Muridae; genus Rattus; species Rattus norvegicus. The sequence continues at coordinate 32,097,757 of NC_141540.1, read as the reverse complement.
AATCAACTAACCTGGGTCCATAGGAGCTCACAGAGACTGAACCACCCATCAGTAACCAGTTTTTATGTACAATAAAATCCCTTCAGATATTGGAACACCTTTCTCCTTACTATTATGGGATCCTGAAATCTCTGGAAGAGGATTCTAATGACTCTTAATAAGACATTGGTGGCTTGATAGTGACGCACTGTGGCCTTCATTTTTATTTTAACAGAATAAGGTTGAGAGCAAAAAAAACCCTTACAGTTTTGAAATGATGACAGGGTCTTTAAGGAGTTAATCAATCATATCTTGCCTGGGAGTCGTCTCTGTGACTGAAATTACAGCCTATACAACCTACTTAGACTGCCAGTCATAAAGTCTGAGAGCGAAAATCTTTCAGTTTTCTCTGATGATACCATTTCCTTTTCTTTTCAGGAGATACTTTTCAGGGCTCCAATGACATGTAACCTATTAGCAGGCGAGCCTCGGTGTCGTGAGCCGCTTTTGCCTTGGCTTTGTTTATCTGGATGCCGCCTATACACTGTACTGGGGCCTCCACCACCAGAAGGCTCCTTCAGCCTATGCAACGTGCTATTACAATCAGCCTTACTTGTTCCCAGTGCTTTCAACATCTGTCCTGGCAGCTGGCTCATCTCCCACTTCATCAGGAAGTGCATTCAAGGGTATCCGTCTAGAAAGTTCCACCAGCAAGCATTTCTTCATAGTGGAAAACAAAGAAGAAAAGGTTCAGTTGAAGGTAGTCATATCTGGGGTAAAGTAAGGTAGAGTAAAGTCAGGGAGGATTTCCCATTATCAAAGTGTCTCCACTGTGGGTGAGATAAACAACATCCCTGCTTTTCCCTCACAGACTAAAAGACTGGCATTCCTTTTTAATCCTAGTTTGAATCAGAAAAAGGGTGAGCAGAATTGTCCTACTGGCACAGCCCTTGTTTGTTTTCCAGATTCTCAAAGGGAATTGCTCTCATACCATGGGTCTCTTCCAAGATCTACGGTCTGATTAGTTGGTTTACTGTCGTGTGGGGCTTCCTTCATTTTGCCACTGAATAGCTGTTTCTATTTTTCTAGAAGTTAAAAGGAAAACCCCAGCATGCCCATGTGGTTTTGTTTTTTGTTTTTTGTTTTTTTTTTTCTTTCCAAGAAAACAAACTATGAGAAGGTTGCTGGTGATAACTAGGCATATCAAAAAACAAAACAAAACAAAACAAAACAAAAAGTCTAGTTAATCGGAAAGAGCTCGTGTGAAAATTACTGCGACCCAGAGAACTAACTTCTCACATTTTCGTCTTGTGGGCAGAGCTCTGGCAAAGCTTATTGTGTGTATGAGTGCATTCAGAAGCCAGAGGACAATCTTGGGTGTTGCTATCTCCCTTGTTTGGTGCAACAGTATCTCTCCCTGGCTTGTAACTCACCAAGTAGAAAAGGCTGACAGGCCAGTGAACCCCTGGGATCTGCTATATCTGCCTTCCCAGCTCTGAGGCTACAGTTGAATATCACCACATCTGGCTTTTTTATGTGGGGTATAAAGATCCAGACTAAGATCCTTGTGTCTGCATGGCCAGCCCTCTGCCAACCGAGCCATCTCCCAGCCCGTTTATTGTTACTTTTCCATCACAGTTCAGCAGTGTCGAGGAAGGAATATGATAGCCAGAAATGCTTCTGGAACTCAATAGCCCTTGGCAGTTATGAAGATGGATGCGTTTCTCACGTAAAGATTAATTGGAACGTTTAAGGAAGCTAACAATTATTGAGTGCTTGTCTTGTACCAGGAAATATGCTATGAATTTCTGCCTATATTATGTCATAGAGTCTTCCTTTCCCAATTCTTAGTTGAACATTGATTTTATTAGTACGGTATGAAATGTTGCCTGTGTAGTCTATGCTTGAAACAAAGTTTCTTTAGTAGCCTTAAAGGAACCATTGCTAAAAGTAATAGGATTTGGTCCCAAAGCAAGCAAACAAGTGTAAATTACAGAGTTTGGGGAGTGGGAAGACCCGCAAGGCATGGACGGGGGACTAAGCAATCTTTAGAGTTATGCATTTGTACGTCCAGAATTCTTATTCATACAGGATCCTCGTGATAAATAACATGTTAGTAATGATCTCTGTACCTCCACATTTCCCCACAACTCCCAAAGGGTGGGAGTGCCGCTTGCTTTGACCAATAAATATGAGCGGATTTGTTGACAGCAGCTGGCAATTCAGGGAGAAGCTTCCAGTGCTGGTACATCTTGGTGACCAGCAACATCCCAGAGGATGGAGGCTCTGTCAGCCTGAGTTGTGATGATAGTGAAGTCAAACTCATTAACAACCCAATATACCAGGAATAAAAATAATAAAGCTTGTTTTAAACCCACCATGCTTTGGTAATGGTTTGTAAACATAGCAGCACTCAGATTAGTCTGGCTAATATAACTACTATCCATATAGAAAAATGGAGGCCAAGTATCTTCTCTAAATGCATCTCCTTTCTGGTCTGAGAAGCTTAGTCTGCAGTTTGATTGGTTGCCCTTTCTATTTGTATACAGTTCTGCTGCTTTCTGCCTATAAAAACTTGGTGATTTAGCCTGAGTTTCAAGTTCTTCATCTGGAAGACAGGTTAAGCATAACACTCACCTTAAAGAACCAGTGTAAGGTGAATTAAAATAATCTATGTAGGCACTTAACACAGATGGCTAACTTAGAAATGATTCTGTCATGACCCCCCTAGCTTCTTTCTGTTCAGTCTGCTTCTTTCTTTCAGTCTGAGTACTGATTTACAGGAGTGTTTTTGTTTGGAAGTGGGAGAAGGGGAAAAAAACTCAGGCAGGAAGAGGGAAAGAAGGCTCAGAGGAGATACAGAACGTAATCAGGGATAAAGAGAAAGCCCTAAGGACCAAAAGTTAGAGAGGAGCCCAGTTCATTTAGTTGACAGACAGGAAAAAGAATATCCTTTAAAAGGGCCTAGGTTCTAGACTGGAAAGAGAAGAGGGGTAACAGAAAAGAAGTCCTCCTCTCTAGTGACCCAGAGAGCAAAACCTGTTCCAACTGCCTTTATCCCTTCCTCATGTGTCTCTAAGATAATAGCTTAACTTGAGATCAGAAAGCAGAAACGGAACTGTCTAAATGGAGAGGGGCCCAAAGAGTCACTAAGTCAGCTGATGCCGGGGGACACCTGTAGACAGATGGAAACTTCGGTGACGGGCCTAGCCAGGAGGACATCGTTCCATACTTTAGTAATAAACCAGCAGATGGCATTCCTGGTCAACTCTGGAAATTGAGACCCTAAAACTCCCTATCAGAGGGTAAAGGGCCTAGTTTAGAGCTGGTGTCTCCTTTGTAAGAGGGTAAATTCCAGTGGGAATCGGGGTAGGGGAAGAGGCAGAGAGGTATCCTGTGATGCAGAACTGAGTGGGGAGGAGGGCCGGTCCCTTCTCCACCTCTACCGCAGCCCTCAGGTAGCAGAGGAGGCTAGGGATCTGGCTAAGTGTGGCTGCTTCCCCCACAAGGTGATGAGTTGGTTGCCTCAGCCTCTCCACTGTTAGGGACTAGGGAGTCACTGATGATCCAAAGATAATACTCATGGAATTTGGGGAAAACAATTGTAGATATCCTCTTGCCTTGTAATCTTCATGTACGCCTCTTGATTCAGTCCTGATTCAATTGTAAGGGACATTGACACTTCCGATCTGGATCACTAGATACCAAAAATTCCTCCTTTTGCCTTCTCCCCTTCCTCCCGGGGAAGCCTTTATAAATGTTTTCTTCTGGGAAAGGCTTGGATCCTGTTGCCTCCCAGATCCCATTCTTTACTCAATAGTTACATCTTTCTGAAGCTTCTTGAATCATTTGAACTCTGGTGGTTTCCTCTACGATACGCTGGGGTGCTGTGCTTCGACTTCCTTAGGAGCACCACGACTTGCTGGCACAGTGTGTTTTAGGTTCCAAGACTACATCTGGCATATGTTGCCCTCCAATAAGTGCTTCCTTTCCCTTTAGCAAGCTGGGTGGCTTGTATTTAATTATTGCCACAGTAATCCTGGGGTTTCTTGCTCCAGAAGAAAGGAAGTTTCGTGTGATGTTGTTAAAGACTTTGCCAAAAAGAAATGAATTTTTTTCTGACTTTGCCAAACTGGCATGTTTAACAGACTGTCCCGTTCATTATGAGTACCATCTTCCATTGATCCCTTGGACTGTGTTTCTTTCAGAGTTAAGCTGCTAAGCTCTCTATTGGTCCTGCAAAGGGATGGCTAAACGAATTCATGAAAATGAGCCCAATACAAGTATGTCCTAGGTCAGTTGTACTTCATGAATGTCAAATAGAAAGAAACGAGTCTTAGCCCAGGCTTGGGAAGATATTAGACAGGACACGTTGCCTATGTGTAGGTCTTTATGACTTGCAAGTCCTGACAGGGGACACTAGGATGCCTCCCTTGCATTCTATCACATCGTTTCAGAGCCCAGTGTGGTCACCACAAAGGTTGAAACACCATCCACTTTGGATTCAACGCTAGGCTATAAGATAATCATTAGGCACTGTACATGAATTGGTGATTCATTTTGTAACCATGAGGATCAGGAGAGGCTGACTGGGTACCACCTACTTTTCCAGAGCCCTTCCAGCCTCTAGAATTGGACTTGCCTCTAGAATTTAAAGACTTGCAAACCAGAAGGTCAAACTCAACATACGTTATGGTGTGCGCTCTTGTATCTCCTGGTCCCTTTGAAAATCCCATGTTGTCAGCATTATAGGGAGCCCCATTTCTCAGGTCTTCTTGCCAACTGGTTTTCAGGTAGCTTCAATCAGTGCTTAATGGAAGGCACTGATTGAAGAGTGGATGGGGCAACACAATGACTCAGAATTTCTGGTTTCAAATGAGGCTTCCAGCACTGGCTGCTTCTGTTTGGTCATCATTTGTGTAATTTCTGCTCTTATTGGTTAGCGCCATCTCAGTGTTCCCAGCTCTCTTAGAGCACAATTTCTTTAAATTATGTGGTAATGAACCAACATAGAACTGTGTAACGGAATGGGAAGGCAGGTCTTGAAACATTTCTCAACAGTAAAAACTTTCTGAATATGGGGCAGACAAGATTTAATTAAAAAATCAAACATAATAAACCTGACATGTTTCTAAAAGCATTTGCGTCATGCAAAGTTGCATCCTGCAGCTTTCCTCCAATTGTGGTGCAGCGTGCGTTTGCAGGTACATTCTGTTCTTATCCAGTGCTCATGAACTCTGCCTGAAACACCTCAGCTCATGTTTTAGACTCCAATAAGTTATGAATTGCAGCAGTTTTGGATGTACGTACAAAGCTTTCTGTGCTTATGATTGAACTACAGGAATCAAAGACTTTCAGCATTTCCCTACTGTTATTCCTCATCATGAACATAAAAATTAGCATATCTTGGGATTTTTATCATGTTAGAACAGTTGATTTTATTAATTTTTTTTAATTAATGACTCGGCTTCATAAGCAATTGTCTGATTGATTTTGGCATGAGACTGAAAGAGAATTTTTGCATAATTTTTGAAGCCCTAACCATAGTTGTGCCGCCATTTTGTGCTCCATGTCTGTGTGAAACGGTGGTCTCAGTATTATGGTTAAAAAGAAATGCATAACGTGGAGCAACTCTGAAAAAATGGTGAAGATGCTCTGTGTCCTGTAGTAGCAAGTAATTCAGCCAATATTTAATCCTTTATATAAAAATAAACCTAAGTCTATCTCATTAGTGTGCAAATTTGATTTCCTCTCTAGTAAGCTGGTTAAGCTATACAAAGGGTTATCTATTCATAATTTATTATTTTTAAGTATTTGATTTGTATATCTACTTAAGCACATGTGTGTGTGTGTGTGTGTGTGTGTGTGTGTGTGTGTGTGTGTGTATGAGAGAGAGAAAGAAAGAGGGAGAGAGAGACAGAGGTGCAGAGACAGGGGGAGGGAGGAAGGGAAGGAGGAAGGGAGGGAAGGAGAGAGAGAGAGGGGGAGAGAGAGACGGAGGGAGAGGGAGGGAGGGAGGGAGGGAGGGAGGGAGAGAGAGAGAGAGAGAGAGAGAGAGAGAGAGAGAGAGAGAGAGAGAGAGAAAGAGAATCGATTCTCTCCTTCCACCCCCTGGGTTCTTGACTCAAGCTCAGGTCACCAAGCTTGCTAGTGAGCTTTTATCCCCTGGATAATCTTGCTGGCCCTGGTGTTGAATGGCCTACAGTGTGTCTGTGACACTTACTATGTGGACTTGGTAATGCTATACCCATCCATTGTCATCCTGATCCACAGGAGAAATGTGCTCTTCTGTTCCTGCTGATGTCCAAGCTGTAGTATTAGTCTTTGTCTCAGTTTTGTTTCATCCCCTCTCTAGCCAAGACCCTATAATGAAATGTTTTCTATTTTCAATGCCACGGATGGTATCCTTCTTTCTCCTCAGACTTTCTGGTGCTTCCCTCTGCCAGTGTTGTTTTACCTCAGTGTTGGACACAAGACTCCCATCTTCACACCGGGAAACCAGGCAATCGTTCCTTCAGCTCTCGGGTTCCTTTTACTTCTATCTTTGAACTTTTGACCCTTGAAGGATGCAGAATACTTATCATTGCTTAGTGACTTGCTTCGTGTAAACACCAGTCAACGTTGTTAGGATTACCCTCCTACTAGTTAACTTCTTTTACAGTAACAAAACCAAACCAAATCTTGTTTTTAGTTCATCACCCGTTTCTCCATGATCTTTGGTTCATGCTATAAAGTTTATATTATCCTTCCAGCCTGATTCCGGATGTAAGACTTTAAGTCAGAGAAATAAACACAAATAGAAGAGCAAGCTGATGACGCAGAGCATCAGGGACCACACAGATCTACTCTGGGTGTGCAGCGGAAACAACAGCTCCATCAGATTTTGAAAAAAAAATGAAGCAATGGTTAGAGGGCAGTTGTTGGAACGAGTTACCCTTATGTTAGAGGTGTGGCATGTCTTTCAGTATAAACTGAGCTAAGTCATTTTGGACACCTTTCCCAAATATATATCATCTAAGCATGATTTCAGGTCTCTGGTTCCCAAAGACATTTTTCTCCCAACAGGTTTTGTTTTTTAAAACCAGCAGTTGTCTTTCTAATGTTTATTAATAAACACTATTTTTTATGGAAGAAGAAGCAATTTAGGATTTGAACCCTAAAAGTTGCAGGATTTGAACCCTAAAACAGGCAGGATTTGAATTTTTTTCTCCTCTCCTCCCCACTCCCCCATCCCTCTCTTTCCCTATATATACTGCCAAATTCATCACCTGTCAATATTCTAGATGCTTCGTGTACTGTTACGACTTCCTATCCATCTTTGCTTTTCATCAAGAAACACACTGTGAAGGAAAGGGTTGATGAGAACCCTTGGTCTCATCACAAACTCTGCTAACACTTAGATTTACAAAAACAGTGGATGACAGAGTCATCGTACAAACTTGAAACTATTACCCTGAAAGTTTCTGCAACCAAAATGCCGTAGCTCATTGTTAATTGCCAGTGAGCCTGCTGTCTGAGAAAATATTAGGTAAACATCATGACATTATATCTTTTAATCTTCAGCAGGCAGGCTTCATTCGTTGTGGGAGGCAAAAACTGTCAATCTTTGCTGAGTTGGGTCTTTGTGTCACTTCTGCCCCTGCCCTTCTAGGTGATCAGCCACACTTAGTGCCTTGGTATCTGTCCTCTCTTTTCGTCATATCTTGCAACTCTTCCCTACTTCTGTTGATGTTTGGGCTCAGGCCCTTCTAGAAATGTAAATTTGTGTTGATGTCAACATTGTACTGCTCTTCAGGGACATCTGGGCTGGAGGAGTTAACTCAGAACAAACAAACCGTGTGCTGAGCTAGTAATAACATGTACGTATTGATTCTTTTTACAATATGGAGTACACGAGCATCTTTATGATACAGAATATGAAAATGTCCCTACCCACTCCTCCTGCTCCTTATCACTTGAAGCCTTTCTTCTTAGAGGTCAGAGAAGGGAAAGGGACTTTTATTCTGTTAACTCTATGAAAACATTTTTTTCCAAGTGGTGTGTATTTCTGCATCTCAGATGTTATTAGAGATCCTAACTAACACATTGTAATTATACATTTATGTGCCATACTCAATTGAGCAGGATTCACGTTTTAGGAAGGGCTTTATATCAGCATCCTTATGAAGGTATCTTTTGCTTCTGGGTATCAGTTTTGGAAGCATATTCCAAAGCGTTTGCTTGCCTACTTAGTAATCAATAGTGACACCCTAATAAAGACTCTGGGCGTTGAGGTCGAGGTTTTTAAGTTAGAGTTCTCTGTTCATATTTTCACACCTTGATATTGAAAAGATGATGCATCCTGGGAGCAATGGAAGCCTTTGCAGCCTACCTAAATTCAATACGATTTTACCTTGAGTGGTTCTGACCTATCCCCTATAGGAGCAGAAGTTGACATGGTACTCATACTGCTGGTTCTAGTGATGTGCTTATCTAGGTTTAGCACCACCATCCTTGGGGGATTTAGGGACTTCCTTTTCCCTTTGTGTTATCCAAATCATTTGCCTGCTTCAGAACTGGCCCAGGAATTCCCACTGGTTTCCAGGCTTTAGAGATGTGTATTTAGCGAACATTTTATAGCTGGTAGTTTAGCTTCACATATAGTATTAGGTTGTTTAATCCAGCAGGATAGTGAGTTCTTTTCATTCTCTCCTCTCCAACCACACATCTCTCCATTGGAGGTCAAAGGTGTTTGGGGGATTTGACAGATCTCATTGTATTCTGTTTACAGAGCTCAGCGTAGATTGTCACCTCCAGCTAGCTTGTGATTGATTCCTGTGATCTTTGATAGTGTCTCACTCATTCTTCTGAAAGAGCACCCCAAATACTGGATTAATTGCTGGGATGACACTGGGCATACAGTGGGTACTCTTTTCAACAAAGATCAGTGAATAGAGTTTTTTTTTTTTCTTGTTGCTTTTTTTTTTTTTTATTAACTTGAGTATCTCTTATTTACATTTCGAGTGTTATTCCCTTTCCCGGTTTCCGGGCAAACATCCCCCTAATCCCTCCCTCTCCCCTCCTTTATGGGTGTTCCCCTCCCCATCCTCCCCACATTGCCGCCCTCCCCCCAACAGTCTAGTTCACTGGGGGTTCAGTCTTAGCAGGACCCAGGGCTTCCCCTTCCCCTGGTGCTCTTACTAGGATATTCATTGCTACCTATGAGGTCAGAGTCCAGGGTCAGTCCATGTATAGTCTTTAGGTAGTGGCTTAGTCCCTGGAAGCTCTGGTTGCTTGGCATTGTTGTACATATGGGGTCTCGAGCCCCTTCAAGCTCTTCCAGTTCTTTCTCTGATTCCTTCAAGAGGGGTCCTATTCTCAGTTCAGTGGTTTGCTGCTGGCATTTGCCTCTGTATTTGCTGTATTCTGGCTGTGTCTCTCAGGAGAGATCTACATCCGGCTCCTGTCGGCCTGCACTTCTTTGCTTCATCCATCTTGTCTAATTGGATGGCTGTATATGCATGGGCCACATGTGGGGCAGGCTCGGAATGGGTGTTCCTTCTGTGTCTGTTTTAATCTTTGCCTCTCTATTCCCTGCCAAGGGTAATGAATAGAGTTTTAATTGAGTCGTATTTGAGTGCTTTGACTGAAATGTGTGTTAGTCACTACATGTGAGTGTAGTTGAGTGTCTTGATATCCATCTATTCTTAAATTCCCCTGAGGTTCTATTCTTGGGTTGATCTCAGGACTATACAACATGAGAGTGACCATCCTGCTCCATGGAAAACCTGGTTTGGATTCTGCAGACATTAACTTTATTTCAAGAGTGGTGAAATTTTTAACTCGAGGTTGATTTTGGTGCTACCCGAGACCTGCAGGTGCTGTCAGAAGTAACATAGAAATCTGTGCCCTAACACATTCTAGATAATGACACTCAGATCTTTTCCTGTTCACAGAGTCTTAAATGTGGCTGGAATTCAGCTTTACATTCCTGTGGCTAGGGAGGGTTAGCCATGACCTTCTCTTGTGTTCTGTTCATTCTATCAGGGCAACCCTTCACCCTCAGCCTCTCTTGTATTCTTGTCCCATCTCCACAATGTTCCTACACTGTCTTAATCCTTGCTTCAGCTCCAGGGTTCTTCATGAAGGTAGGAGAAGAAGATACAGCTCACGGTGAAGGTTCTCCAAAGCCAGACCCAGCTTCCTGCCACCCAAGAGTGACCTTGGCCACCTTTACCTAAAATTTCAAAACTCCCTCATTTCCCATGAGAGTAGTAACTGATCTGAACCAGGGCAGATCACCGGATGAAGGAACCCAAGAGCAATAGGCCCCTTTGCACTAAAAGCTCGACCTCTGTAAACAGTTATAGATTTGATGTTGCTATTTTACAAGCCTGAGAGCACAAGAACCACCCGAGTCTCTCTCATTGAGAATTTTAGCAAATCTAATTTGTGATGGTAAGGCCTAGGTTTTGGCCCTATGTTCTAGTTTTTTAAACTTTAAATAATTAATGCCCAGGTGCTACAATTATCCATCGTGGCCATTCACCTGGCTTTGAATCTACTTCTAACTTTAAATGGGCATCTTTGACCCCATAGGGGTTAGAAAACAAACTTGATCACTTTGGTACATAGCCTCAGTTGGTGGAATTAAGCCCTAGTCCAGGTATTTCTTCCATATTGTCACATTGTGGCCAACTATCTTCTTTTGCAATAGGATCTTTATTGTGCCCCTTTCCAATATCTGGAGTCTTCACACACACACACACACACACACACACACACACACACACACACACACACACACACTGATATCTGATATAATGACCAACCCCACAAACAATTTTACTTAATTCAATAAACATTCTCTAGATTCAGTTAAGTCTCAGGTGGTGTGTTAGGTGCTGGCTGGATGAAAAGGGAAAATACCACTCAAAGGGTGTGGCAGACACATAAAGAAATGGTAATAATATGATGATGTGATAAATGCTTTAGCAGAAGCATGTACAGACTGCCATGGAAACACAGATGGGGAGTCAGGAGTTCTTCCCAGGAAGAGTTAGGGAAAGTCACTGAGAGGAGTCTACAGTTGGGATCAGCAGTTCTCTTGGAAGTTGGGGGAGGAGCAGACATTCCATCAAAGAGCAAAGCTTAGGGAAAGCCAAGAAGACAGAATGCTTGGTGTTCTGAGGCAACAGGGAAAGGGGTTTTCCTGGGGAGACTCTTGGAAATTAATACTTCAAATTCCCACATCACGGTGATTTGGAATCTCAGGACTGGCATATGGCAGTCTTAAAAACAATAAACACTAAAGCTATTTGTTGTGTCTCTCACACAACAAATTTGTGATTTTGGGGGAGGGAATGGGGACAGGGTTTCTCTATGCAGTCCTGGCTTCCCTGGAATTTCCTCTGTAGGCCTTGCTGGCCTCAAATTCACAAAGACTGACTTGCCTCTGCCTCCTGGGTGCTGGGATTAAAGGTATGCACCATGACACCCTGTATCTTGGTAGAATTTTTAATTGAGATTTTTAAAATTAATTTACTTACTTTACACACCTATCACAGCTTTCTCTCCTTCTCTCCTCCAAGGATCTCCTTCCTCCTTCCCCCTCCATCCCCACCCCTTTTCTTCTCAAACAAGGGGAGCCCTCTATGGATATCCCCCCCACGCACCTCATTCTATCAAGTAGCAGTAGGACTAGGCACATCTTCTCCTATTGAGCCTAGACAAGGCATCTCAGTTCAGCGTCAGGGATCCATCCAAAGATAGGCCACAGAGTCAGTCCCACATGAAGACCAAGCTGCACATCTGTTACATATATGTAGGACCTAGGTCTATCCCATGCAGCACTTTGGTAAAGTAATTAAATTGATGCTTATACTATAGTATCCAGGAGGGTCAATAAGAAATTCATCTTTAGGGGTTCTTAGTTAATGATTATATGTCATGACCTAGGCATCGAGATTTTGAAAATTCCTCTGCTGTTTCTGATGCAGATAACTCCTGCATCCAACATGGAGAACTACAGATCTAGAGCAGCAGATTTAAGAAGCAAAGCCGGTATATGGAGATCTGCTATATATTCTACTGGGGATGTAAGGATTTCATGAAACTTTTTGAGCGTATGCGTGGGAGTTTGGTTTTGATCTGCAGATGATAGAGAAAAAGAAGTGACTCCTAGGAAGTTCAATTTCACTTTGTTTGCACAACCATGTCAGGAAACAAGATCAAATTTAGCTGGTGTACTTTTTATGTTGGAGACAGGGATACTCAAGTACCTTTCAATGAAGTGGGCTCAGATATACCATAGCAGTTGCTCTCGACATGATAGTTTTCTCCAGAGATACAGTGAGAATCTATTCTATGCCCACAGTAGAAATTTCATCTGTATCCACATAAACTCTGAGGCAGACCGAGGTTCAAGGAGGTAAGACTTCAGAAAGTTGATGGTGGTGGTAGAGATTAAACAGTTTTCTTTTCAGTCTCCAAGCTTAGTATCATAAAACACATTTACACACATTCACAAGATTCAGAAACAGAAGGAAATGTGTTTTGGTGAGGATTACAATGGGGTACACTGGGGAGTTTGGGGGGATGTAATCCATCTCCCCAAACTTTTGTTTTAAAATCGAAGGTGATAACATTTGAAATGTAAATAAAAATATCCAATAAAAAAAAGAACAACAATACCAATCAATCAGAGCTCCCAGGGACTAAACCACCATCCAAAGAGTGGAAAGACTTATGACTCCAGCTGCATATGTAGCAGAGGATGTCCTTGTTGGGAACCAATGGGAGGAGAAGCCCTTGGTCCTGTCAAGGCTCGACTCCCCAGTATAGGGGGATGTCAGGGTGGGGAGGCAGGAAGGGGTGGATGGATGGGTGGGGAAAGACCCTCATAGAAGAAGGGGGAGAGGGGATGTGATAGGGGGTTTATGGATGGGAAACAAGAAAGAGGATAACACTTGAAATGTAAATAAATTTTTAAAATTCTACAAAAAAAAAAGAAAAGAAAAAAGAAAAATGAAGGTGAGTGTGGAGCATGATAAAGTACAAGACAATGGATGATCACCGCTCTGGGGTGGAGCTTTGGAACTGGTGTGGTCCAAGATGATCAAGGAAGTGCCATTTGCATTGTGGGTACAGGTGTAAGGGAGAAGGCAGGTCAGAGGTCATGTAAGGCATACCTGTAGGCTCCAAGTAGCAATTCATTATGTAGACCTCAATGATGAGAATTTATCATACCACCTCCCTCTTAACAGCCCTTAATTTTTTATCCCATTTCCTTTTATCTACTCTGTCCCTTATTCTCTTCTTTAGCCCTTTTGGGTTTCATAAAAAGACTTTTATGCACTGATCCATCTTGCCACTATCTCTCCTTGCCCTTTGGCTGGAGACCCAGAGAGAAGAAGTCCCATGGATCATTAATGGCAGAACTATGGTAGGGCCATGTTTTTATTTTCCTTCTATGGCTGTGTATATTCTAATATTCTTTCAAAGCCAAGTGAATAGTTTTGGCTATACATTAAATATCATGTGTTGTACCTGTAGTCATTGTCAAAGGAAGCTATAGCAATTAGCCTAACATGCTGATTTAATTCATTGAAAAGGGCATTTCTTAATGCCCTCAACATGATGAGATACTAAAGTTATCATTTGCCATTGTGATCATGTAGTCTCAGAACCACGAATGCTGGAACAAGACCCTGGTGGCCTTGTGGTTGAATATGGAAAAGATGTGCTGTAGTTATGCTGCTCTGCCTTGCTGGCCTTGCTCAGTCCTCTCTATTTGGACTTAAGACCCTGTCTGTTGGTGTGCTCATGTTGGCGTGTGGGGGATGAGCTTCCTGGTCTTCTTGTATAGCCATGCACTGATCATCTTTATCTCTGGTGTTTATGAGTCCGTGAACCCAAGGATGTGTCGAACTCGGTGAATAGACTAAGCAGACACTTAAGCATTATCTGCTGTATGGATTTGAGGTGAAGTCTGCAGATTGCACAAAAATTTTATATGCACAGCCTTGGACAGGTTGTTTTCAGTTTCCAAGGTCACTAAAGTTTCCTAAACATGTGAGACAAGGGGCAGACAATCTCTGGTGCTTCTTTCCTCTCAGAGATTGTGCATATTGGCATCTTTTTTAAAAAAAAATCCCAAAAATGTGGAGTTTGGAGAGATTTTGAAGGTCAATGAGCCCATCCCACAGCTGGTTCAAGAAAGCCAGATTATTCAAAGTAGTAGAGATTTGGCGGCTTCTTGGTTTGTGTAATAGTAAAAAGTCAGCCAGAAAGAATAATTCAGATTAAAAGTCATTTGAGGGCCAGAATTATTCTTTTTGTCTAAACATCTGTCACATTAGTCAAGAAGAATTAAATCGATTTTGCATGCTTCTTCTCTGTTTTATATTAATGTACTGAACATATACAATGAAACACACACATTTTAAGTGTATAACTCGAGAAATGTTTTATTTCTGTGTATCCATCTCATAAGTTTGGATTCAAATTCTGACAGTTAGTTGGTGGTCAACTTGATTGGATCTGAGGTCAACTGAGAGACATGCCTTTGGAGGGATCCGTGAGGGTATTTCTTGGAATGTGTACATAAGTGGGGAGGACTCTCCTTCAGAGTAGGTAGTGTCTTCTGTTTGACCTTCACATATAAGGAGGTCTCAGAGAAAACCTTGCGTCTGCTCATCTTTGCTTCTTGGTGGTCAGAGCATCTATGTTGTGCTGTTTCTGCGAAGGCCACCAGCTTTCATTGCCTCCTGACTGCAGCATTTTCTCCCTTTCCACATGGGCTCAGGATCTTCAGTTTTCCAGGGGATCTCCCAGGCCTCCACACCAGACTCTTTTTTTTCCATTTATTTATTTATTTATTTATTTATTTATTTATTTATTTATTTATTTATTTATTTATTTGTATCACTTGAAGTTTTTATTTTTATTTTTATTTATTTATTTTATTAACTTGAGTATTTCTTATATACATTTCGAGTGTTATTCCCTTTCCCGGTTTCCGGGCAAACATCCCCCTTCCCCCTCCCCTTCTTTATGGGTGTTCCCCTCCCCATCCTCCCCCCCTTGTCGCCCTCCCCCCAACAATCACGTTCACTGGGGGTTCAGTCTTAGCAGGACCCAGGGCTTCCCCTTCCACTGGTGCTCTTACTAGGATATTCATTGCTACCTATGAGGTCAGAGTCCAGGGTCAGTCCATCACACCAGACTCTTAGTGCTGAGTTTCTACCAAGTTTCAGGCTCTCTTGCCTATAGACAGCCATTGCTGCACTATCCAGTCCATACCTTGTACAGCAATATAATAAATCTTCTGAATACTACATATTCAGGTTAATGGTTCTATTTCTCTAGAAAACTCTGAGTTCCTCTAGGAGAACCCACAGTCCATTTTAAGGCTAGGATTGGTAGTGCAAGCTTATAATTGCAGCATTTGAAAGGCTGAGGCAGGAGGATTACAGGTTCCAGGAAGTCCTGAGTTACATAGCAAGACAATAAATTTTTAAAAAATACCACAGTGTGTTACACAGGGGGAAAACTTCGCTTATGCTCCAGTGCCCTCTGAACAGTTGCTGTCTTCACCAAGGGACAGAAATCTAACTTTCATCTCCACAGGTTTGTTGTCTGGCTTTGACCTTTATATAAATGGACTACACAGCTACACACTATGTCATTTCATTGGACAGTCACCCAGGTTGTTGTATGTATAAATCCCCACTCCGTGCTGTGTGTGAATTGCTTGACTACAAGTCAAGAATTCATTAGTGGAGAGTATTAGCTACTGTTCAGAAGAAACACAAATGTGCTATATCCTGATTCTAGCAGCTCCATGAACTCCTTGCTGGATTCATTCTCTTCAACTGTGAATGAACAAGTTGGACTGAAGAATGATTAGCATTATTTTTCAGTTGTAAAATCAATGAACAGTATATGCATTGAAGACCCAACCTCCAGCTGGAAGATATTCGCAAATTACGTCTCGCAAAGATTTTATACCAAGAAATCTCCAAATATTTCCTGTAAGTCACTAAGAAAACCAGAGAGTCTGTACCCTAACAAGAACGAGAAGAGGGTTTGTGTGCATTTGGCACTGTTGCTACAGTGAAGATGAAATTTGCTGAGCAGACAATCTTGGCATCATTGTAACAACCAAGTAACACATTGCTTCAAAGTTTCTGCAGTGTTTGGCCATGTTCATGCTGCAGAAAGACAGCCCTTTGTGTCCATTGTTCATGAGGAGTTCTGTTCCATGCATACATGGAAAGAATAGTACTGAAGAGCATCCCAAACTGTGAAGTTCTGTGCCAAGGAAAGGCATCATCATCATCCTAGAGCTGTATGAATGCAGTTGATCGCAACCACGATTCAACCCAGTCGCAGGTGGAGCCACCAGCCCAGGGTCATTTCCCTTTGTTCCTTTGCCATGTCTGAGGGAGAGCCTCTGAGCACATAGAAATAACAGCTGAAGTTTTCATCAAGAGTTATGGGTGGGTGACCAAGGTGCACACCGAACTCATAGCAAGAGATAGGTTTTCATTTGGGCAGCCAGAGAATTATTTCCTCCGAGTTTGAAAAAGGGAAAGTTTTAACAGACCTCTTGGAAGTGACCTTTGTTTCCCCCCCACCTGTTCGCACTTACTGCCAGAGAATGCGTCATCTCTCTCCCACATGCCCAATGGGAAAACAACGTTGCCATCCAGAGCAAAGGGAGTATTCTGCTGCGTCAGGGATACCAGGGTCTGCATATGGCTCATTGTGTATTTCCCAATTAGCCTCCCTCCCTCAGTGCTGGAGTTCCCTGCCTTATCATTTCAGCATGAGAAGCCACTGCAAACCAAAGTCTTGCCAGAAAGCTTGTGGTCCCTGTCTTGGCCTCTTTTTAAGATTTTGCAACACTGGTCTCATCTTAACAGGGTGAGAAATTGTCCCATCATCATAATCAAGCCAGACTGGTCAACCAAAGAGAATTTGCTTGTTCCTCACTTTTGCTGCCCAGATCTTCTTGGACGAGGAGATCCCCATGACTCTGCCCCAAGACTGGTGGTTAACTATTAGGTATTCCCTGTCTAGAATCGTGCATGGACTTAACTTCCCATTTGACCTTTCCCCATCTATCTCTTTTACCCAAGATTTAGCTGCTAGACAGTAAGATTAATGCATGCAAACAGCACCCAGGCAGAAAACGAATCCAATACAATGTAGTTGTGGATTACCCAGAGTTCTGAAGAACAAGTGCGAGGTTGAAACTGGGTTTAACACAGTACCTAGGTGATTAAAATCCTGAGCTTATATATCTATAAAATTGGGTTACAAATCACCCTGGTTCTTAGGATTCTCATCCTGTCACATGAGGCAATCCAGTATACCATCCTGAGAGCGGATGGCCCAGAGTAATTGCCTCATAAATACTGTGTGGGATGTTTGTTCCACAGATTGTGCAGCTGGGATAGATCATCCCATGCAGTGGCCAGCTCAAGTTCTCAGCAAGTGTATGATAATCCTAGGACAATAGGGAAGGGTCAGGGTTCCTTTCCACCGGGGGCATAAAAGCCAATGCTGATGGTGGCTTCCGGAAGTTTGGGTAGGGAGCCATAATGTTACACAAAGCAAGCAAAATGGAACGGAATGAGATGGATTGTGATCTGTCGTCATCGTCATTGTCATCATTTCTTCTTTTTAACAAAATGGTAGACTTGCCTGGCACGGAAGAGAGGCTTTCATCTTAGAAATGGCAATCATGACTTCTTGCGAATGGCATCCATTTGGCTTTAACATGCCGAAGCTATTAGATTAGAAAAGCAAAAAAAAAAAAAAAAAAGTTAGTACAAGAGGCTCTAGTGACCCATAAGAGGAAAATAGATTTGAAAACTTCACCTTTAATTGGCAAGAGGCGGGTGTTTTGTGGAGAGAAGAAAAGATCTTGGAGAATAAAGGGAAGGGCCTTCTGGGAGAGCATTTTAGATCCATGCCAGAAAACCAGAAAACTAAGAGAAGGACCGGGTTATGGGGTTCCCTCTCTACGCTACTAGGTGGTGATCTTCTAAGAGAGAAGTGGTGGACTAGGATTAGGAAGACAGGCATAAGGGGATCGTGTTGCACATGCAGTCGGTGTTCCCTTTGGAGCAACAGGCCTACTCACAGAGGGCTGTGTTTACTGTTCTTCACAGAGTTTCCTATTGTGAATTCTCTAAACCTCTGTCTGCATGCCAATCCATACATTTTTCCTGGGTATGATACCCTGGACTTTTCTGAGCTCCATATGAACTACCTAGTCAGATCTCTCTTTTCAACACCCAAGGTCACTAGCAAACACTATAAAAAATCAGGGCCAGTCTCTGGAAGTTCCCTTGGGATGTAAAAACGGAAGCTCCCAGCACTCGGGTTGTGTGCAGCAACCGTTCCCAACACTTAAGTTTTAATTTAGGAGTTCATGGAGCAAACTCAATAAGGGTACGGACTCTGGAGCCAGGTGACTGTCTTTTACCTGGTTTTCTCCCCTTATTAGCTAGGAAACTTTGAGGAAGTTTTCAAGATGCTTGGGGCCCCAGCTTCCTTATCCTCCAGATGGTATGATCATTAATTCCTGCCACATGGGTTTATAGTGTTTAAATGAACTAACGCACGGGGAGGACTTTGCTAGAGCAATGTCTCATACACAGTGGAGTACAGTAACTGCTGGTAAGAGATGTTGCTGCCTCTGCTCAGCCACAAGAGGGCAAATTCACATGTGTGTGTGATTCTCTGTGTGTGAGCATGTGCTTGTGTACATATATATGCATGCGTGTATGTGTGTGTATGTGTGTGTGTGTGTGTGGGTGGGTGGGTGGGTGACTTAAGAGATGAGCAATTGACAGGCTTTTATAATAACCAAATTAGGAATTATATTTCATTGCCTCAATGTTTTAGGGGCTGTTGATTTGCTTTTCTGCTCCTTAGTTAGTAGGTGCTTTAAATAATTATGGAACCCTTTCCAGTCCTTGCCATTGCTGTTGGTACAGGGGGGAAATGATGCTTAATATAGGCACATCTCCGCCCTCAAGTTGTTTGTAACCTCAATTAGCTTATTCTAGAAATCGATTTCCCTTTCCTAGTGCTAGAAAGCCGGGGTCCTGCAGCAGGCCATAAACTGCATGGTATATGGGTTTAATAATGTCAGGGGAAATTTTCAGTTAATTCCTTGGACTGTGGGTACACCCAGGATTCAAAGGCCAGACCAAAATGACACGAAGAGAAACAGAAAACTGGTAATTATCTGGTGAATTTGGGTCATGTGGAAAGCCAAACCAAATTCCTTTAGCCAAGAAAAAAGTGAATTTTTTCCCCCAAATGAATTCGCTTTGGTAGGATTTTGATGGGGTCTTCCCCTCTCTTTGGTCTCCTGCTAGGTCTTCCCTAGAAGCCAAGCATGACTTGGTAAGATGAAATTTGGGGACTTTGAAGGTTCTAAAGTTGCCCACTTAGGGGGAAGTCTGTGATCCTGCATTGCTCTCAGTATGAACACGAATAGAAAAGTCAGAGCTTGATTCTGAAATCAGCAATGGTAGGATCCTGTTACTTCTTAGGTCTTCTTCATTTCGAATGAAATTCGGCAACTTCTTTTAGTTTTGAAAGAAGCATTTTCAGTGAGATGACTTCCTACGAACTTAAAAAAAAATCCAAATTATGCTATACTCCAAATTTATATTTCTAGGGTAAAAGCAAATGAAAGAAGCAGGCTTTAATTTTTATGCTCTTGGTCATTTATTGTGCTTTTAATAGAGGATTTAAAAGCATTTCCTTATCCAAGAAATAGTAATGGAAATTGCTGGCTCCAACTGTAATCTACAAAATCTCGTTAAATGGTGTCATGAGAATTTGTCACTTTGTTACCTCGCTGACCTTTTACAACCCTGGGCACTCAGACAGAAGTGACCTCTCTTTCAGTTCTTCATATTTCATTCTGGTCTTACCAGGAACCCCTTCGCACCAAAACTTCAGCCAGCTAAAGTCAATTTCTAAGCAAAGCGCATAACCAGAAATTGGCACCGTCCTTTGTGTATCTTCCTTTCCATATTTAAAAGCTGCCCGAGACTCGTCTGATTAAGCAGGAAAACAGCTCTGCGGATGTCATTGGACTGATGAACATTCCGTGTCTGGCCACTTGAGTTTGTATTCTGTGGATGGATCATTAAGTCACTGTTAAGTCATTTCTTTCGTATGAACCCGGTCATGCTCTCTAGAGTCTGAAAAAAATATTTCCATATCGAGTTTAGAAAGTTTAAAATTTTCTATTTCCAGTCAACAGAAAGGAAACAGCTGGTCAGTTAGGGAAGGCTGGTGCAGGTCAGCTGGCTACTATAATCTCTTCTGGGTTGTTCTTTAGTCAAATCATCTCCATTCCAACCAGGACCCCCTCCCTGCCAAAGCTCCTCATCAAACAGAGTTGTGATTAGAAAATGATAAATGACTATTTCTTATGTGACTCTTTTCAAGCTTCTGTATCCTTCTTTTACGTTTTCCCTCTTAGACAACTTCTTGACCTTTGGTTTTTCTTCTCCATGGTAGCCCTTCAACACAGGATGTGCAAAGTTCTTGATCTGTAGACCACTACTGAACAGAGCACCTTTGCACCCATTCTTGTGGGATCAGCTGTTATCTATGCATTTATTTATTTATTTATTTATTTATTTATTCATTCATTTATTCATTCATTTATTCCATAGCCATTGCTTGCTTCACACAAATTAACCTTGCCTGTCTCACCCAAGGATAGCTCACTGGTTTGCAAACAGTTACTAACATGTTTCTCTGTTAGTTAGGAGTGTTTCAAACACCAAGGGAGACTAGTATATACCTTGCATTTGGTGACCAGGATTCCAAATGTGGACAGATATTAACCAGAAAAGTATCACTTAGGGGTGTTGTTAAAAATGGATATTTTATGGTCCCAATTTCCAGACATTCTGAATCATTTGAGTGCAGCCATAAAGTTCTTACATGCAGTTAGATTTTTTATTTCCAGTAATAAGCTAGCATGATAGCATTGGATAACGAGTAGGCAGGTACACCGGAGAAATACCTGGGAAGTGGGAACAGTGGATCATAGATAACCTGTTCATACATACTATTTCTTAAGTTATGTGCTGCGACAAAAGAATACTGTTTATTTCATTGACTGATAATCTCCAAGTACAGATTCAATGGAACAAAACCAAAACACAAAAATTAAAAAATTAAAAAAACCATATAATCTTTTGATTAAAAATATCCATCCATCATACATCCATCCAAGCAGCTTTTATCCTTTCAACAAGTGACACATTGTTTTGTTTACTGTTGTGTATGTGATATATTACATGGATATTCTTTTTGTACCCTGCTTTTCCTTTAACACTTTGGGATTCCAATTATATATTCCATGTGCTTCCTGGAGATATTTTTCTCATTCTTTGCAAAGGCTTCTGTCTGTTTAAGACCACAGGCATTCTGAGGGTCTAAATGTTGCCTAAAATTAAGTCATTGAGAAATCCTTACTGTGGCAGTATTGTCAGGGCCTTTTTAGAAGTCCTTCATTCATGATAACTCTATCATTATGAATGGAGCAATGCATTAAAGGGTGGGGAGGAAATGGCTCGGTTCATTCATATTTGCCCTTTTCCCTGTCTCTGCATCCTTTAGAAGATGTGGCAGGAAGACGTAATTTTGGAAGCAAAGGGCAAAAGTTTTGACATCTGTCATCATCTTGGGCTTCTCAGAGCAGAACTTTGAGAAATAAATGGTCACAGTTATAGATTGATCATTATTTTACAGTAACATACACAAACTAGGAAAAGTCATTCCCAGATAGTACTTTGAGTTAAATATCTCCCACTGGGGACATTAACGCTCTACTCGGTTTCCATTTGGAAAAAAAAAATGCTGTGATAAACATCGCCCTGCTTCTTTCCTCCTTGAGCATACATGTGTGAAAGCTTCCCTAATGGAAGTGGGTCTGCTGGGTCACAGCACATGGGTGCTAAAAATTTAAATAGTTACTTTTCACTTGCTAGTCAGTGAACTGTGACTGCATCTACAGGCAGGATTTGGGAGAGCTGATCTCCTGTACTGTTATAAACTTAACGTTTGCCAATATTATGGAAAAGTGCTATGCTGGCTTAGAGTTTTCAAATTCTACTTTTAATAGGGATTCTTAAATGCTTTAACCTCCCTTCTATCCCACCACTCATCAGAGGAGGTGGAGAAGAAAGGTTATTAAGATGTGAGAAAAGTGGAACTATTTAGAAATAGTTCTTCGGAGCAAATCCAATCTGAGTTGTCAGGCTACCTACCAGCAGCCCAGTTCAGTAGCGTCAGGATAGCAAACGTGAATCAGCAGCAGTGGCAAGACCCAGCAGAGACAGCCAGGCCTCAGCCCAATTAGCACGAGTCAGTAGGAGGAGAAGGAGCAGCAGGGAGAAATCCTCTGTCATGCTTCTCTCAATGAGGTGAAGAGCAGCAAAGATGAAGACTTAAGACCAACAAAGTATCTCGAAGCCAGTTACACAGGCCCTGTCATTGTCTACTGATTTCTATTTATACTCCTTCCAAACGTCACAGGTCCTCCCACGAGCCTTCCTCAGAAAAACTCCATGTGAAGTCTGTATCAGTTGACATCACTCTGCCATTCAGCCTGAATCCGCAGAAGCAACAAGAAGCCATCTGAATACTACCAGAAGTTTTTTGGTGTGTTTCTTTCTATGCAGTCATGACAAATGATGACCATTAAAGGATGGCAAGGTGTACCAATACCATCCAGCGCTGTGTACAGTCTATTGGGTCCTGCTTAACATGATGTGTCCTTTCATGTGTTCACTGCAAAACATCCTTTCACCCGTGTCTTCTTCAGTGAAACATTCTTGGACGTCTCTGACTTTCCCAAGAACCCAGAAGTTTCTACTTCCATTGGTATTTCATTGTATCTTAAGCTTCCATTTCTCTGTTTACAGTTGTGTGTGGGTTCACTTGCACAAGTTCTCCATTCATGTCTTTTCTTGAGTTTTAAAAGTGGGTTATCTATATTTTCATGTCGATTTACAGGAATTACAGGTAAGATTCCAAGGGCTTTCCCCCATATTTTCTAGTGAAGCTGTTTAGCCATTCTAAACTCTGCTCACTCATTAGGTAATGATGGTATCCCATTAGAGTCATGTCAAGAGTCGACTGAGGTGAAATATTAAACTCTTTGTGTACTGCTTGACATATAGAAATTGCTCTGTATGGTTCTTTCAGTTACCTTTATTTATGTTGTCCAGATCATAATCTTAGACCCTTCATAAGATCTCAGCCTATTTTCCCCAGGCCTCAATCCAACTGTTCATTAATCCATCCTTGCATTCCTTGACTCTTAGCTGATAGCTGGATCAAAGAAGCTGCTGTGAATAGGTTTTCAGGACTGTGAAGATGTGTGGCACTGGGGAGGGGAAAGGGTGCAGAGTTCTGCCATGAAGTTTAGTGTTTGGTGGACCTGTGTCTTGGGTTCTCAGTCCCAAAGGTGCTCTTTCCTCTAGTAGTGGCAGAGTGGCTGGGGATGTTTTACTTAGAGAGTGTAAATGGTGATGACTCTTAACAGATTAGGCTCTGGTCTGCTACTGTATCCCAGTACTATGCCCACTACCACATTGGAAGTAGAAGAAAATTTTTTCCTTATATTTTTGTTGGAACCTTTCTGAGATTCCAGCAGTAAATCTCAGAATACAATGGGTATATCCTAGGTCTATCTCAGAGGATAACTCTCAGAATAGTCAGTGCCAAGTGTCCAGTACTTGGTCCTTTACAGTCTATGGTTTGCTATCATGACCCTGTCTCCCATAGTTTCTGTTTCTGAGTCTGTATCCACCTATGATTTATCTTGGGCTCTTCTCTTTCTTATGAATCCAAGAGAAGTTGTTGAATTTGCAGGCTGTTCTAATATTTACCTGGTAGGATGGAATTTAAACTTTTGACATTCTTTAAATGAAGAAACTTTAAACTTTTAATTCTTTAATGAAGAGACCCAAAGTGCCCCTTTTAAGAACAGATCATAATCTGGAGGTAGTGGCTTGTTCCTGAAATCAATGTGTGGGAAGCTGAGGTCAGGGAAGCACTAATTCCAATAAGTTTGAGGGTAGTCTCAACCTATAGTATAGATAATGTCTCTAAAAACAAAGCAGACAGAGAGACTGCATGAAATAGGACAACATAAGTTGTTAGGGCAGCCACAATAAAGTAACCCAAACTGAATAGATGAAAATAACAGGAATTTTCTGCCTTACAGATTCAGTTCTAGAAGCCAAATATATAAAATCAAGATGCTGGCAGGGCTGTCGCTCTCTGAAGACTTTGCTCAATTTTGGCAGCTTCTGGCACCTTGGGCATGTTGTAGCATCATTCTGGCTCTCTTACCCTTGGCCCATGACTCTTCCTTGTATCTATGTTCTTCTTTTCCAATCCATTTCTTTGCATCAGAAAGACCCTCATCACTGAATTAAGGGATTACCAAGGTCTAGAAAGATTATGTCTCAATAGTTTTAACTAATTCACCTGTGAAGACTCTCACTTCCAGATACCCATTGTCATTTGTAAATGTATGGTTGTGGGGGGCTTGAATTTATCTTACCAAGGGATGCAGTACAACTTACCATACTAGTAAAGAGGCAAATTATAATTTGAGTACACTGTGGGAGAATCTTTTTGGTGATATATGTATAAAGATAATGGGGAATCATATTTGAGATATTTTTCAGGGTAAGATTATAGGATTTCTTAATAGATTTGACTTGGATGGAGAGAGAAGAAAGGTCAAAAATAACTCAGACTTTTCACCTGAACCACTTGGTAGACAGAAAGAACCATTTACTTCTCTAGAGAGGAGCCATCTTTCAAGGAAGGAGATTATTGTTGGGTCAGTTAGATGCGATTCTGCATGCGAGGAATAGAATAATCTGACAAGTCAGACAGAACGCCCGTTATCTTTTATATCTCACTTGAAAGGGACCTATAAGGATTTTAAAGACTTCTGTGAGTGTTTATCACTCTGATTCTGGCAGTTGATTAGGAAAAACGATATGGAGGTAGTGTGAGGGGGATACAAAGAAAGAGAAAGAGACAAGAAAGCTACGCAAAAAAAGATTAGTTAAGGCAGAGTCATGAAAATAGAAGGGAGAAAACTGCCCAAGTCTTGGTAAGAGATGAACTATGAGGAAAGATAAAGACTTATGACTTTCTAGATCTGGAAAATTGAAAAGGAGTCTTTGGAGGAAGTAGGGAAGCCACCATGTAAAGTGGCCCTGAGAAGAGAAAGGGCGCATTTGGTTGTACCACATGGCAGTCCAGAACATCAGAATGATGGCATGTTCTAAGGCTCACTATCAAAGTGGTGTGCAGGTCGTCCAGTGACTAATATCTGACAGAAATACAATGATGGCTGTGTGTGGTGTTGGTTAAAGGCACCTGTTGCCAAACCTGATGACTTAAGTCTAGTTCACTGAACTCACACGGAGGAAGGAGAGAACTGATTCCTGAAAGTTGGCTTTTGACATCTGCAAGTACATTGTGACACATGCTCTATGTGCCCTCAATGCACATGTACCCCCACACAGAGATACAGATGTAAATGTTAACAGAAATGTGTAAGCTACATGCAACGTAATTACATGTAATATAATTTTTAGTTGCTACTTTTTAGAAAGTGAAACTAAAAAAAAAAGACAGATGAAACATTTTAACAATCTAACTTAACTCTTTAGAACTAGCATATATCATTCCAATACACATTCAATATGAAATATTAATTATCGTTATGTAGCAATTTTCTCTGACTTGAAACATTCCATACCAGAGAGAGGTCTGTTAAGATGTAAAAAGTAAAGAAGGCTAAGGAAGTAAACAACTCCTAACTCACAGGAAGTTCCTGAAACTTGTAAGTCCTCCAAGTCATACCTTTATTCCCTAAGTTTAAATAAGTAGTAACAACTGATGGGGAAGGGATAATCTCTGACCAGTTGAACTGCTTGAAATTCCTGCAGGGGTGCTCCAGGGATGCATCTTCATGAATCCCATAGGGTAGGCTTTTTGATAATGTACCTGTTTTTGAGTCATCCATGTTCCTGTACATAAGTGATCCTAGTGGACTCATTGGTTCACTAAGCTGTACTTCCATGGGGTCATTTCTTTGATCTGTCTCTGTTGCTATCGGTGTTGAACAGACATTTATGCAAACATCCCCAGGAAAAGTCACTTTTGTTGCTTTTGTTATTGTCATTTTTCACGGCAAGTCTTTGAAATCTAGTATTTTATAATCATATACATCCATGCTTACACCATCCATATTTCGAGAATGCAATTTCTGCTGCATTGGACAGTGTTATTAGAGCCAGAGATGGTGACCACACAGAAGATTGGGACAGGATTTCAAAAGAGGAAGTAAGTCTGTCAGGGCTTGTATGGAAGGAAAAATCCTAGATAATAGGACAGTATTCCTTAGTGAGATTTGGGGAATCATTTATTTTCCAAAAGTTCTGGGGCTGAGTGATAGCTCAATTGGTGATGTGCTCAAAATATAAACATGGGGGACCTGCAATTGATCCTCAGAACTAACATAAAACCAAGCATAATGGTATGTGCTTGTAACATTAATGCTAAGAAGACAGACAGGTAAATTCTTGGGGTTCACTGTATAGCCAGCCTAGCTTAGTTGGTAAATATCAGGCCTCTGTCAACAAGCAATGTAATGGCTTTGAAGGACCAACACCCAAGGTTGAACTCTGGCTTGTACAAGTGTGTGCACACATATAATGCCTGCATATAAACAATGAGCATAATTCAGTTTACAGTTTTATCATAGTGTCCTCTTGTTTGTTGATTGTAGACTGTTGTTCTCTGGGCATGGCATGATTACTATTATCTCAAAATCAGCTTCTCATGTGAGATTCTGACAAGATTGAGGTCCATTAGCATTCCTCTATGGAGGGGGACCAAGCAGTACAGGACAGAACGAAAGAGGTACTTAAGAAGGCAGCTCCAGGTAGAGCCCCTCACTTCCCTGAGGATTTGGGATCATTTAACAATCACTGAGAGCACCGTGAGGCTTTCTCTGAAGTTTAGCCACCTGTAAGTTACCCCGGATCCCTTAAGCAACCTCTTTTAGAGTTATTGGGTCACCAATTCAGACTTTGGTGCAATTGTTTTCTTGGCCTGTCCTTAGTGCTGTATCTGGAGAGAACTGATATGGTTTTTTTTTCACATCTATGCAGAAAAAGTTGACACAAACCATGTTCATGTATTATTCTAGTTGCCCATCTCTCTATGACTATGACGTAAATCTGATTTCCTTGTAGCTACGTTTCTAGAATAGAACCTCTCCTATATGAGACCTCTCAAATTGCCAGTGACACAAAAGTCAAATCCTTGTCTTCTACGAAATTAGAGTATGATTAGTAGAGAGGAATTTCACAGGATGAAGTAATCCAGCTTTAGAAAATGGAGAGCTAGACTCTTGATAATACTGCCATATGGGATCCATGAATTCAGCAGAAAAAGAATCCACCAGCTTTGAAGTAGCCTAGAATAGCCGAATTGGAGCATGAATGGCTACTTCAAAGGCTGCCCTTTGAATACATGGAAAGGGGAGAGGAGGCAGATGGCAGGGTAAAGTGACATGCAAAGGCGAGATCCTCACAGAGAGTTAAGCTATAATAGATATTGAAGGAATAAAATCAATTAAGCCAGAAGAGTAGCCATTGGCTAGTCACAGAATTCGAGTTGTGCTACACAGGACTTTTGTGACTGATTTTATAATGAATTGGAGAGAGCAGAGTTGGTAGGCAATTATTGGAACTGTCTAGAAGGCAACAGGAGTTGGATTAATAATGATGTTTTGGGGTATAGATGGGAGCAGAAATAATGACAGGTATGTAGACAGTTCCCTTGCTGGCCTGATTAAATCTTAATGTGTATTGGAAAGTTGAATTCACCATGAAGGACAACTTTAAGGTTATGATTTAGTTACTGAGAGGTGGTGCCACGAGCTGTAAATTCCAAATCGAAAATGGCTTTTTGAGACAGACCCTGAGAGAGAAGAACGGATTGAAGACCAAGTGTTAGAAAATTTCTAAGTGGGAATTTCCAGGAAGCCTTGAGATGAGGAAGGGAGTCAGAGAATGTAGGTTCTTTCCAAGCCTTCTGTTCTTTTTGCCTATACAGAACATGTTTACTTCATTTGTTTCTCTGTGGCTCTGTTGATTACATTCTTACTGTGGTTTGATGCTCCTCTGGCTTCAAACTTGTATTTGTTCTGAGCAGGGTTGGAGTAAAGTGCTAACGACCTCAAGGTCATGGGGTTTGATCCCCAGAAGAGCCAGTTAGTTTCATAAAGAGGAACATAGAACTTCACGGTTCACAGACTTCACCCCTAATCCCAGCTTGCTTGTCTCCGAAGTATGTAGCACTGTCCCTAGAGGACCTGGTGAGAAGGCAAGAGTGGTCATGTATGGTCCATTAAAGCCACTGGAATAACAGGTTCAGACAGGCTTATCTAGGCTGCCTCTTTGAGAAGTGCAATCTGCCTTTCTCACTTAGCTCTTGGGGGAAATCACATTTTCAGAGACAGCATCATAACCAGATGCGTGTGGATCTGTCACGTGTACCTCCATTTCCATCTGCCTTTCCTGGTCCAGTGATCCAGGAGTTCATAGTCCTTTGTCACAAGTGCCTCTTTACCCTTGCTGGGGTGTTAGTACTTTGACTTTGAGAGCCAGCTTTCCAATATACAAATAAATCCTGCAGGGTGTGAGTGCGCCCCCAAAGACTGTAAGCACCTTTCACGGACAATATTTTCCATACTGTACCAGGCTGCTTTAGCTCTCTGGCTACCCTTACTGAGAAATACAAACTCACATCCAAAATTCTTATGCAGTGGTCATACAAGGATACAGCATCAAATATGCGATGCCTTTCAATGAAATGATAATATCTATAGATTAACCCTGAGATAAGTATCCAGAACATTTCTGCCTTAAAAGCACTTGCTGGGGCAGTATCTGAGCCTGTTTCTGTGGATATTGCACATCCAAAAAGCAGTCTTAGAGGTTCCCAAATTACTTTTCTGGTCAACCGATACATTGCAGGGTCCCATAGGTGTGATCTCCCAAAAAGAAGATTTGGAAGAATATTCCATACATCTTGAAAGGCCTCTAAGAAGAGCTCTTCATAGTTTAAGAGGGACTTAAAAACATGTTGCCTTTTCTTTTAGGGAATTAAAGTTTGTCATGCTGGGGAATATGACACCATCTAGGATTGAGGAATAAGAGACTAGAGCACCAAATACCACTATACAGTCATTAGACAAATAATTAAATAAGATTATTTTATATTATGCTGTGGAATAGATGCCTGCATGTAAAAGGCAGAATAACCAGGGTTGCGTGCTGATGAATGTAATATAACTGGCTGAAAAAATTACGTCCGGGCATAGCAAGAAGTGCTTGATTTCTATACACCGTCCTTTTGAATTGTTTGTATGGACAGGAACAATTATTTGGATAGTTTATGGAGGTATCCTAACAGCAGCAAAGAAATTAGAGATTATGATTCTGAGGGGTTGTAGCTCTATTACCTGGACTGGGGTGAGGAGACAGGAAGAGCTACAATGGCCTTCCAAGAAAATGCCTGACTTGGAAGTCTGTGTTGGCTGCTTGCTACCAGAATGCATAGTAACTTCCCCCCCTTGTTGTTGCCAAGGAGAATCAGATTAGTGGCGAAAAGACGGTGCATTGCTCAGTGTTAGGAAAGTGGGGTCATGAGTCAGTATGTGCCAGAGAGGTGGGAGGAAGCCAATGGAGAGGCTCCTGTTGTGAGAGTATTAGATACTTAATTCACACCCCCCCCCCTTGGAGTCAGGGATATTACCGTGTAGCCTTGGCTGGCCTGGAACTGGCTTATACAGGTCAGGTGGGCCTCAAACTCAGAGAGATCCACTTACCTCTGCTTTCTGGATGCTGGGATTAAATGTGTAGGCTGACATATTTGACAGTTGCCTCGTTCTTGATAACAGCAAGAGAGGTAGTGATAATGAAGTCTGAGAAAATTATTTCCACCTTTCCGTTCCTATGACTTACCTGCAGGTGGGGGATAGGGGTATGGAAGAGGGCAGGAGAAGGGGAGGGGATAAGTAACACTAAAAATACTTGAAAAACCATATGGAAACCTATATTTTATAAACATATACATGAAATTATCAATGTGAAAACAATTTACTAATACTTTATATTGATGATTATATAAAATAATCAATTAATTGGTGCTACGCTACACAGAGGACAATGCCCCTTCTAGAAGCCAACAGTTTCCAAATAAAAAGCCCGGTGCCAGGTGTCGAGTACCTTCTCTCAAGTTATTGGTCAGGAGCATCCCAAACAATGCAGGCTTTTTGCCATCGGTCTTACATTCCCACAAGAACATGACGGTCAGACCTTGGTTTTGAAGCACCTCACACTTTGGACTACAGGGCATGGAAACCTCAAATTGGTACTGATTAGCAAACTTCTTCCCCTGTTGACTCCCTGTCACATACTGTTGCTATGCGGTGAGCTGCTGGGGGATGGGAGGGAGTCATCAGCCAGTGTACCCAGCTGCAAGCCTTGTGAGCTACAAACAGGGATTGACATGTCAAGGCACGCCCGTGGGCGTAATAGTGGCATGGCTGTGATGGGAGTAATCAACTGATCTCTGCTTAAATTTAAGGCCTGTTCCACAAGAGAAAACACATGCCTTGCATTGTTTGTCTGGGCAGGGACTCATGGTTGTAAAGTTCACAGGCCACAGGGGGGAACCTACTGTCGTCATTCTAC
Source organism: Rattus norvegicus (assembly GCF_021556685.1). Classification (NCBI taxonomy): domain Eukaryota; kingdom Metazoa; phylum Chordata; class Mammalia; order Rodentia; family Muridae; genus Rattus; species Rattus norvegicus. The sequence goes on along the minus strand of NC_141540.1, from coordinate 32,066,942 downwards.
CAAATGAATCAAATTGCCCTTTAAATGCGTAGCTCTGTAATCATAGACTAGTGTAGTTTTCAGACCTTATCAAAGACATTTCTCTGTGCAGTGGATGGTGGTTAGAGAAGAAGCTCACATCTGGCCGACGTGTAAGAGAAGAGCATCTGCAGAGTGCAGATGTTTCAATCAACCCCACACACAGGTTCGGGTTCTGTTGTGGAGAGATCGGGAGAGACACAGGCTGAGGAAGAGTGGAACAAAACAGTGTCTTTTGGACATGGCAGAGCTGCTGCCCTCCTGAAGTCACCGTAGCCATGGTTGCCTGCACAAGCTAAAGTTGGTCACCATTCCAGCATAAAAGGGCTCACCAGCTCCCACCTCTAGCCGAAGAGAAATTGACAGTTGGTGGCTTCGGGTAACAGGGGTCAGTTTTCTTTAAGGGTATGGCTTTAGTAGTGTAAGCCAGCCTCATTCCAGTGCTGGCCCCACACCCATGAGGGTATGGACAGTGCATATTAGAATGGGTGGGTTAATTAAAAACAGACAGACAGACAGACAAATAAACAAGCAATAGGGTGTGAAGTCAGAGGAGGTCTGCCGGTGAGAGTGGATCTGGGAGGAGTTAGAGGGAGGAGGGATTGGGGAGGAACGTGATCAAAATGCATTGCGTGAAAATTCTCAACAATAAAAATAGGTTTTAAAAGAGAAAATAGAGACACAAATTCCTGGAGTCACATACATACAAGAGCTAAAGAGCAGACGAGGGCTTGGCTGACTTAGTTTCACAGCCAGAGAGGAATTACAAAGAGAAGAATAGTTAAAACAACGTGCTGTGTTTCCCATACAGCGTTACTGTGTTTATTGTAAAGAGATGCCCTTTACCATGGTACAGCTGTGACGTGTGTCTTACAGTTGATCCTTTTTTAGTAAAAAAGAGTGATGCTGATTTTTTTCAAACATCTTTACCCTAGCCTATTAAAGATTCTTGTCATCCCATGTCATTATCCTGGGATTTCTATCTTTATTTTTTAAACATTTTATTAATTTGTTCTCTCCTATATTTCATCCCTACCACCATTGCCCTCCTTCCTTTCCTCCCAGCCTCCTTTCCTGACTCCCCATCTACTTTTCTTCCTCTGTTTCCCTTCAGAAAAGGGCAGCCCTCCCAGGGATAACAACCAAACATGGCCAGCCAAGTTGCAATAAGACCAGGCGCCATTAAGGCTGCAAGAGGCAATTCATAGGAGGAAAAGGGCCTCCGAAGAAGGCAAAGGCATCAGAAACAGCCCCTGCTCACTCTGTTAGGAGTTCCTGGAAACTAGCAAGCCTTGAGGATAGACATAAAGGGGCAACTGGATGATAGGGTTTAACCTTCATGCTGACACAAGGCGTGCATTATTATCACCGAAAAGAGGAAACTGAGTCTCCTGGAAATGCTTTAAGTGCCCAAAGCACCTGGGTGAAAGTGTCAAAGCCACACCTGAACCCCACCTTCTGCTTGCCCTCAGCACTTCCGGTTCCTTTCCTGTTGTTTCTGTTTTTATTGTTTAGGGTCCCCGAGGACAGCAGATACTATCTTAGAGAAAGGGAGAATTTAATGTAGATGAGAAAGAGGTCAATAGTCTAGGAAAGGAGAATGGCAACCCAAAGATGCAGAAGCACCGAAGCATCACCATGCCCGGGGCTAGAGAGGCAGGGAAAGCAGCAGGAGGATAGCTAAAGGCCTATCAGGAGGGACAGCCGATTCTCGTTCTGGGAGACAGAGACCATGGAGAGGAGAGCTGCAATTACTCAAGCAAGTGCTATTTTAAAAAAGACAGACAGGGAAACCCATGCTGCTTTCTTTCCTAGCGTCCTCCATCTTTTGTGAATGTCTCCCATTGGCCATGCTTAACCAGAGATGAGAGGGGCTATGAAATACAGTTTGTTAAGGGAACAGATTTTAAAAAAATCTGATGAATAGTTGTGAGGGCAAACGAATAACCAGCACACTATAGCACAATTGGCAGTAGATGATTTTCTCGTAGCTTTTACTACAGTGGGGGTGGGGGCGCTCTAGAGATACAGACGGAGCATGGCAGCAGCAGTCACAGTCTAAGAGAATGATCTGTTTGGCTGTGGGAAGAGGGTAGGAACGTCTCTCTCCTAATGACCTTTAAAGCAGACAGAAATAAAGAGAAATTTGACTCTGGGGTAGTTCTAAGTGTGAGTATTTTAGGTTACATAGGGGTGGTTAAAGTAGAGGCCCTGAGCCAAATAAGTCAGGGAGGCACAGACTCGCACAGTGCCTCTGCTCCTCTTCCTGTCTTCTCCTTGAATATCTCAAAAAAACCCACCTCACCCTCTTTCCACCCCCCTTAGAGGTCTGAGATTAGGAAGAGTAGTTCCATGCTTATGGGATGGAATGTTGGGTTCTTTTTACAGCATTTGAATAAAGCAGTTGTTAGGGCTACAGCCTATGCCTCAGCCTCAAATTTCCATTTGGAGGAAGACTCTTGCACCTCTGTCCCTTCTGAGGACGCTGGGGGGGGGGGGGGTAGGCAGGAGCCATTCCTTTTAAAAAGTGAAACTGAGTTAGGAAATGGCAGGAGAGCTACTCAACGTTAACTCTTCCCATAAGACAAGAAGAAGAACATGCCCTACCTGACTTGAAACCCAAGGGCAAATTCTGCTACAGACGGCACCAGAGCTGTTGTTTCTAGGCCAGTTTACACCTGTGTGTGTTTTCAGAGATTGTTGCATTCTTTTCCTCAGCCCAGTACAGGATGAAGGAAAGAACATTTAGAAACCAGATGTTGTATTAGCTATAACCATTCTCCTTCGCTGGATCCCGAGGAGAATTAGTCTCTATCTATAAACAGGAGACTGCTTTCAGCTCAGCTCCACACTGAAGACTCATCTTTGCTCAGGGACAAAGGCTCTGTGAAACATCTTATACTACGTGTTGAGTCATAATTGATGGTCCCAGGGTCTTCAGCTTTATCAGAACCGCAGCTCCCCCCTTTCATAATGACTATTTTCATATGTTAATGTTCTGAGGTGAGACAATGTCAGCTTACAGAATTTCTAAAGAGAATCATTGCAATGATGCATGGGCTGCAATTGCAGGAAGAAAGAAAAATGATGTATAGTAAAATGTACCCAAGATGGAAATGCCTGACATCACTCCACTGAAAAATATTATGAAGTTGTCAGGTGTTTGCAACCATATGAAGAATTATAGTGGCATCAAGGGATACTGGTGCATAATGGAGACTTTACATAACCCAGCGAGTGTTGCCAACATGGCTGTTATTTCCCAAAATGGTGGATAAAACTTAGTAAAGGTCCAAGCAATGAATGGTGTTATCTTCCTTTAGATGATTAGATGGCAATTTCATCCTTGTAGTATTCAGTTTAAGTTAAAACCATGGAAAAATACTTCGAATTTATAGTAAGTTGAAGTTGTAGTCTAGGCTTTGATGACTATAAACAGGTTATCGTTTCTATGAAATGTCTGGAGTCTTGGTTCCCTGCCCGATAACTGTCAATAACGATTCTCTTATTGTCCAACAACTCTGAGTGCCAACAACATAGGTTTTTCAAAACTGTTGAAGAAAAAAACCAGATGGATTATTTCCAAGCTTCTGAGAAGAGTCTTCTTGACCAAATTACACATTTCCTTGTGTATGACTTGTGTATTCCTGGACTATATGAGGATCTAAGACATAACTTTGTTCATTGACATCTTTGTTCAAGGACATTGGTTTGACCTTGTATTTTCCAGACACCATTCAACACATTATCAGGATTTAACACTGTAGTCTAAACAAGTGAAGAGGGGTTTGGCTACTGTGCAGAAATGCATATTTATCTTGATGATATACTCCAGTATGGCTTATTACTCAAAGACCTATGTAGCTACATTTCTTCAACAACAAAACAAAAATTGAAATAAGAAGTGTCAATTTGTGTGCTGTTGTGTCTTTGCATCTGGATTGAATATGGAATGATGGTGCTGCAAGTATGCAGAGTTTTGTGTTTTCTGATGGTATTCAGGTCTCCTTTGCCTGCCTCTGACTTTTAGTCTATTAGTGTGTTTGAACCTTCATCCCTACTCTTTAGCGTTCATAACTGTGCTTGAGTTAAAATGATAAATGAGACAGTATAGGTAATCACAGTAAGAGCTTATTATTGTTTCAATCAGAGGTAATTATCTATCACTGATACTTATCAAATAGGAAGGAATACTACATTTTAAGAAAAGTTACGGGGCTGGGGATTTAGCTCAGTGGTAGAGCAGTGCTTACCTAGGAAGCACAAGGCCCTGGGTTCGGTCCCCAGCTCTGAAAAAAAGAACCAAAAAAAAAAAAAAAAAAAAAAAGAAAAGTTATCATTTGGCATAGATGGTCTTGTAGATCTCTCTAACGATAGAATTATTCCTTGGCTCTTTGGGAGGAAAACAGCTTTGGACATACTCAACAATAAAAACGTTAGTCTGCTCATACATAGGCAAAGCTGTGAGGGAAGATTGGTTCCTAGAACAGATGGAATTTTCTTGCAAGTGTATGAATGGTTTGATAGGAAGTCATAGAGTTTGTGGGAGAGTTTCAGAACAGGATGGGTTCTTCATAATGCGTCCTGTGAACAGTCAGAAATTCCTTGGCGGGTTTGCATTAATAATGATGACTGGTGTCTAATCGGAAAGCCTGCTCTGCCATGTGCCTAATAACCTCCCATTTCATTATCTACAGAACATTTTAGAAAAAGGTATAACTAGGTTAGATGGATGTGGATTGAGGGGGAAAGTGTCATCCTGAGTAGAGGAAGGAAATGAGGTATATAGAAGACTACAGCTACAGGAGACAAAACCCACCAGGCATTTGGAAGACCTGCAGAATATTAGTGGAAAGTCCATAGTAATTTTAAGGGAACAGAGACTGGGAGTCAAAGTGAGATCAGTTACCAGTGGTATGTGGATCAATGTGAAAGAAAACATCTGCCTTACTTCCTTAAATTCAAGGAGGTTTACACAAAGGGAAATAGAATCGACTCCTTTAAACAGGAGGGGCATTTGTGTACCCTTGTCTTTCGACTAAGGCTGTGCAAGTGCGATATTGCAGTATGAATTCAGTAAACAGTACTAATACCTGTGTGAGTGCGATAACATGATAGGTATGCAGTAAACAGAGTTTTTTTAAACAACTCAGTGCTGAGAAATCATAGTCTTACAGAATCGTTTTTGTATAGGAGTGTATTCAGTATTATCTGGGTATGCTCCTAATAGGAAATATTTTCCCAAATGCTTGCATTATGGGTTAGGTATGACTCACTATTGGGTCAGATTCTGTGATGTTGGTCTCATCCACCCAGCTTATTCCACACATATGTCATACAATCCATACATCTCTTACATACATTGTGAATCATTTAACCTGTAAGTTCTATATCTCTATGATAAATGATTAGTCTGGGTGTTTCTGTGCCTGTGAGTTGCAAACACTGCCATTAAATAAAAAAAATGCTCTACAGTTCTCTATATGTTAAGAAATGACACACTACATCAGAGGAACCAGTTAATCAAACATGATTAATTTTAATGTAATTACTAAAGAAAGATATACCATTTTATTATGACACTCTAGCCATACATTTTTCAAAATATGCTTACTAAACAGTAAATGTAAGATAATGATTCAGTTAGTAACACTTTCACGAGTCATTAGGACTGATATTGCTCTGCCATAAATGAATTGAATAACCACTTCGAATACAATCAGGATTAATTTGATAGATTTCCTTTGTGTCTGTGTGTGGGTGGGTATATAAGACACATACAATGAATGACCAAATACTACTTTAAGGTTTCAGTAGAGAAATGAATTCGATGTCTGTAAGTTAATCATCACCCTTGGCCTTTAAGTGTGATAAAAATAAATGAAGCAAAATGCATGTTATAATCCAAATTCTCATAGCTCCCTAAATCTTCACCAAAAACAGATCAGGTCTGATGTACCATTTGGAGCTTTCAAATAGACTGAATACACACGGCACGATGTTTGGAAGGACTAATGATACAGAGACACAGATAGGAGATAAGAATGGACAGATTGAGGTTTCCTGAGCCTCCTGCAGAGTGTTTAGCAGTAGGTACAATGTAAATATCCAAATGAAATGAGATTAGGGGATAGATCAACAGGAGCCTTCGCTGTGAGCTGGTGAGTGGGGTCAGCCTGTGGTTGGAAGGGATTTTTAGCAGTTTCTTTTAATTTTCCTACTTTACACACGAGTCCACTTTGGGAAAAAGAAAATGAATAATGCTTGCTTTTAGGCCCAGACAGTTTAAACAGAGGCAAATTGGAAAGATTGTGAAAGGTCACTTTGAAGGTGATTCAGTCTGGGTTTTAAGTAGAAGAAAGTATTTCCATTTTAGCTCGTATTTCAATTGCGCGGTGACATTTAGATTTTCTTCTTTTTCACACGCTTTCTTGCTTTTTGTTAATGAATTTTTCTCCTTAAGGACCCTTATCAATGACAGAAAAAAAAATAACTGGAGAGAGAAAAAAAATCACGTTCAATATAAGTGTAATCATTCATTAAAAGGGACCATGTGAAATGTGTGTTTTAAAAGACAGTTCTTTAATTGTCCGATTTGGTCTGGCCAGCCTCTAAAAGATTCTGAGGCAGACATTGGGGGGAAAATCACCACCAACAAAAACAGATGGGAGGAACAAAGACACTTTCGAAAGTCCCCTGGGCCTCTGTCTTATCTGGGAAAGTTTTCCTTAAAATGATAAGAAAGAAAGGATTGTACCAGATATGGCTTGTTATTTAAAGTGATATCTTTATCATGTACCTTATGCATTTAAGCTTCAGACAGTCTTATCTCTTTTCTTTTAAATAGAAACCACACAAAAAAAGGTATCTATGTATCAATTTCTAATACCTAACTGGAAAGTCTTACGGAATATCACAATAGCGAGAAGCAAATCTGTATAGGATAGGATTAAGCACTAGCATTGAAATAAAAAACAGGCAAGAAAAAAAATTCCCTTAGTATTTTTCCTCTTTCAGATTTAGGACTTAATGATCTTTGTGGGGAGTGGGAACAGAGACTCACGCTTCTACTGTATTTTGAAGTAAGTAATTCCTTAATATTAATCATTCATCTTTTGAAGACATGGGTGAACCCATGCTTTGAATGGAAATGCTCATCCACTTGAGAAGTGCCAACCAGGGCCTACGCTAATAAATTAAGACAATCTTTTATGATTGAAAATAGAAAGGAACATTTAAAATGGTCTTATTTAAAAAGCCAAACCACCCCTTTTATAGCCAACCTACAAAGAGTCTACGTGAGTTTGCCATCTTCCATTCTGTGATGAAAGAGCAAAAAGACCAAGTCTTTTCTGCCAGTAAGATTTCCATCCGTAAAGATTGTATAAAGTAAGAAATCAAAACCCCAAACCAAGAAAATACAGAACAAAATCTTCACAGATTGTTAGCCATCGTCTTCAACAATTTCTCATAAACTCTTCCCTTCCTTTGTGAGGAGATAAGCCCAATTCATTAGGAAATACTTTCCAACCTCTCCCAATAAGATCCATGATTGCTCTAAGAGACCGACCACTCTTTGAGGCCTCTTTGATGGGAGAGCAAACCAGCGAGCAAACGCTCTCCAAACCAGAAATCAGTGCCTTCCCCAGAGGATGTAGCAGAAGCTGTATCCAGTAGTAGGTAAATCTATGTTCTTAAAATCTTTGTATTTTCTTCACTTTTTGAGTGTTTGTTTTTTGAGTGGAACACACACACACACACACACACAGCACTCACCCACCTGCACTAAAACCAAAAACCAAAATCAACAAGAAACCAATCAACAACAAAAGCAAAAAGTAACTTAATTATTTTCTTCTGCCATTTTCCTGAACTTATTTTTTTCCCCCCACTTCAAGTTATTGACCAACATTTCAGATTGGGTAAAGTATCGCTCATTTGGTTACATTTGAGAGCCAATTGAGTAATGGAGCCATCCAACTTCAAAACGTTTCCATCCTCTTGTCTCTGAACCCCCAAACTCACAACTTGGTGAACAATATTCTACTTGTGAGTGACACGAAGTTGAAAGGTGGTGGCTAGGGTGGTGGCTAGGTCTAATGCTATCTCAGTAAGCCCTCTACTATAGAACTGTTGTTTTCAGACTTTAAAAAAATATGTCTATGCTTTCTTTTTTTTTTTCTTTTTTCTCTTTTTTTTTAAGTCAAGTACTTTCTTAAAGAAACAATAGCACCACATTGGCGTAGCTGGCCAAACAGTAAAGGGGAAAGCAAAACACGCTGCGTCCTGTCTTCTGCGCATCCTCCCAAGTGCACAAACTGTAACAGAAACCCTGGAGCCGTGGCGTCTGAGACGGTTTCATCTACAGACATAACCACGTTTTACATTGACATTCAAAGAAGGAGAAGGAGTCTCAAGCGGCATGGGTCGATTTTTTTTTTTTTTTAAAGATAGGATTTTTCAAGGAAATGATTTCTTCTAACTCTTAGGGTGAATAGGTGTGTGTGTGTGTGTGTGTGTGTGTGTGTGTGTTCGTGTGTGCACATGCGCACAAGTGCACATGTAGGGTAGGTACGTGTATGGGTATTTAAAAAAGGATTTTTTTTTAACCGCAGGAAAATAGATTATAATGGAGAGATGCATTAACTTTTTCAGTGGAGTAGACTCATTTTACAATGTTTTCGAGCACTTGATAGTCTTTGGAGAATAGGATCAACCATTGACCTAGGTAGGTACTGAGTATTTTTTTAGGTAAATCAGCCATAATCCTATCAAATGAAAAACTCCTCCTTCCTACCTATCTTTTTATTTCCTTTGTGCATTTACTAAAATTGCTCCATGTCTAGACACTAAAACAATTCACCTCCACAGCAAAGCTTACAAAATTTCCAGTTGTAAGATTTTAAAGAATGTCCCTTTCTATCGCTCTTCAGTCATCATATCCTGATCAGCTGGCTTTCAGAGTTTACGTAGATTTGTCTTACAGGGTTCATTCATTTAAAAGTGCAAGGCTGCTTTAGTATCCTTAATTAGTAGACTGACTTTTTCTGACTTGATTTCCGATCCAGTTGGAAAGAACTAAGCATAGGACTGCATACTTGAGCTCTCCCCGAGGAGAGAATTTCTGACTGTGTATAGAAGTAAATGAAGAAAATATGTTGATAGACACTGGGAATCATCGAAGCCAACCATGGCAGGAAGCCCACCGATCTGGAGAAGGCCACCTCTATTGTCTTTCTGGGGACAACCGATTTGTAAAGGTACACACTGTGAACAAGAACTAGAAGTCAGAAGTGCCACCCAGGGTGTGAGAGGGCCTGACTTTTCCCTGCACCCTTCTGAGGAAGCAGGTAGATGGTGAAACTGCTCTCTTAGTTCATTTCCATCTCTACAGTAATCAGGGAATGTTCAGCGTGCCTTATGTTCCTAAGCCCAGTGGACTGAGGGCTTCACTCAACGGCACGTACTGCATTTCCCCAGAGATTCTAGAAGAATCTGGTGGGAGAAAAACTAAAGATGATCTTTTTTTTTTTAAATACATCTTATAAGTACATTAGGGAAGCTTGCAAAAGAGAATCAAGGCTGCAGAAAATAAGACGTGGCTATTGGATGTTTTTTAAAAGTGGGAGATGATCTTGCTCCACAAACACAGAATATTTTCTAGATGGTTTTGGTTGTCAATGCCCAGTTGAATGCATTCAACATATTTCCAGGAAGCTGGATTTCTTCCTTCTAAGCAGACACTAGGGAGAACCTCAGATTTGAAGAGAAAAAAAGTTTGCCTCTCAAGTAGCAACTCTTGCCAGCGTATTTTCATAAAATAGGAAAAAAGTAGTTGCATATACAACCAAGGGCAAGACTACACCCACTACAGCAGCTTGTGACTGTGATAGAAACTATTTCAAAATGTAAGAATGCCAGGGCCCTTTTTTCACATGTTAAGGAGAAGGAGAATTGTGTTTGGCAAACTGAGTCTCACTGCTAGTATTAGAGTTATTTCTAGAAACTGTGTGACTGGAAGGATTAATGAGAGTGGATAAATGGAATAATTGATTACTCTTTCATTGGCAAGGTCTTCCTCCTCCTCTTTTCTTTCTTTTCACTTGTCTTTATTAGCCATAAGCTCAAATTGCAAATCAAATGTCTCTTACTTTGTGACATGTTGGAGAGACTGAGTCACTAGCTTGTCACTGGTTAGTTGCACAGCTTCACCAAAAAGAGCTTGGATACGATGGTGGCATCCTAGTGACAGGTGAACGATCCTGGGAGCTACATTGTTAATGGGTTATTTACAGAATTCCTTGCATCCCAGCAATTCAAGGGTTCTGATGTTGCACCCTCCTGGAAACCCAGAACTAAAATCTGAAGGTCTACTTTTTTAATCTTCATACCACCCCTTTGAGGTAGGTAGATGGCATATTGCCCCCATTTTGCAGATGAGGAAAACTGAGGCACCGAGAGGTGGAGTGACTTGACTGAGGTCACACGGTGGTGAGTCTGTGGGACCGAGATTGCAAATCCTTGCTTCTTCGGTGATTAAAAAAGAAACCAGGACTCCCAGAATCCCTAGCCTCTTGCTTTTTCACACTCCATAGCTTCCTCTCTGGACTTGACAAGTAAGTGTGTCTTAATGGACGTTATGTCTTAACTTCCTCTTAGAAGGCATAACTGGGGAGGCCTTTGCATCCCCCAAGAGGATGGATTTTTTTTTCAGTTTCCTTCCTAATTTTGTCCTTTTGGGCTCCAGGCTTTCATTGTTTTTGCTTTGCTTTCTCCTTTCTCTGTGTTGACTAGATTCTTTCATAGAACAAACTACAAAATAGCACCATTGTACTAAAAACAACAACAACGGAGTTTACATACTGTTTGATAGTTCCTGTATTATTGATATGCTAAATTTACATAGTGCTCTATATGGAAAAAATAAAAAGAGAGAGAGAGAGAGAGAAACTGCTATTTACGTTACATACTAACTCATCATTTGAAGGAACCATTGAGAGTTTAAGAGACGTTCTATGCTTCAAACACACACCTAAAAATGATTGGCCTCAAAGTCATAGTTATTGTTATTCTATTTGTTTTTTTTCTTGAAACACGATGTCGAAAAAATAAAGCTTTGTGTCTAAAATAAATGCATCCAACTTATATTTGGTACAAATGCCATAGATGGAATCAGGGGCGTTAAAACTTGGGTGGGCCACCCAGTTGCTATTGCTTTCGAGGAGGCCAAATTCAACAAATACAAGAATGTTAAGAAAGGGCAGGGCTAATGGCCTAGACGAGATTATTAGATTCTGTGAAGGAAGCGGCTTAAGCTACATAGGAAGAAATGGAGATAAGGAACCATTCATCAACCACCTATAAACAGTTGCTAAATGAACGGCTTCAGCAGCCAAAATTCAGAGAGGAATTTAGTGCAACCGAATGTCTACAACACCCATGCATTTTCGGCTCTTAAGAGGCAGGGACTAGGAGATATAATTATATATATATTTATATATTCTCTATAGAACGTTATTGATAAAGGATTAACAGCAATCTACCCACGCCAGGACCACTTTTGCAAGGTGCAAAGCTTTTTTTTTTTGTTTTTGTTTTTGTTTTTTTTTTTTTTTTTTTTAACAAACACTCCTAAAGACAATGTCGGAATGTTTACTTGTGTATTTCATTGAGGGAAATGCCCATCTCTGAAATGGTATTGAACTCATTATTGATATTTGGCAGGTGTTCCGATGTTTTGCAGGTTGCTCAAGCAGCAAAGGATCTTGCGGTGACGTGGCATTTTCTGTTCCTCGGGAGGCTCCTCCTACATTCTGTAGGTCTTGTTTCCTGCACTTCCTCTACTTGTGTTCTTCAAGTGTACTTCCTGCAAGTAAGAAAGATAAGGGGGCCATTAAGTTGTGGCTTTATATATCCATTACGTCTTTAAGAAATTCACATTATCCCTTGTGGGTTTTAGCCACTGCGTGATAATTAACACATATGCAAGGACCAAACAGAGTAGTGTTTCAATACCTTTATAGATTCATTACTTCTTTATGATGCTAGCTTTCATGCTGTCTTGTAGTCCTTTACAAGAGATACAATAAATTCTTTTAACCCCCTACCCCTTTGTTCTTGGGCTGTAGGAGACCAGTATAGATTCATTCTATGTACTGTCCCAGACATTTTGAAAACTCGCCATCAGTCTTTTTTTTCTTATGACTCACCAACCTAGCTTAAGGAGGGTTTGGAGTGTTGACTTCTTTGAGGAACATACGGGAGGACAATTAGTTAATTAGTTGAATTAGTTAACAATTCAACAAACTTGATCTGTCTCTGGGAGCACCCATAGGATAGGTACCATTGTTTCATAATTACACCAACATATGATCCTTTCTATCTACCTCTACCCCAGATTCATTCACAGGAAGGAGAGACTGGGAATTCTAACTTTCTGACTGGAAGGAAGCATATTTTTTTCCAGTGAGTAAAACGAAACGAAACGAAACCAAACCAAACCAAGCCAACCTAGCCCAGCCCAGCCCAACCCAACCCAACCCAACCCAATTCAACTCGACAACAGCACAGACCCATTAGACCTCTACCTCTGTTGGTTACCTCTGTTGTCTTGTTACACTTTGTTTTACACTACTGCTTTGTAAGAAGGAAATGTTGCTTTAAATTGCGTTTTTCCCCACCCCCTAGGGAGAGAGGCAGCATCTTTGAATCAGAAGATTGGGGAATCAGGTAAAAAAAAAAAAAAAATCACAACAGTCAGACCTGAGCTCAACCCTCTACACTTTTCTACTTCCGGCCATGTGAACTTGCTCAAGTACCTGTTTCCTCACCCATAAAATGGAACAATAGTATCTGTGTTAAAAGAGCGAGGGTTTGGCATTCATGAAGGCCCTTTTCTGGACCAGAGGCATAGTCAACATGTGCATTAGAGGTTAGTATTCATTTTCTCTCTTTCTTGTGTCATCTTGGTATTTATGTATGTATGTAGGCATGTGTGTATTATGGCTACACATACATAGATGTGAATGTGGCTACACCTGTGGAGCCGCAGTGTTTTTTTTAAACAGGTTCTTTCATTGAACATGCCTAGAGTATTGAAGAGTAAGCTCAGGGCGTCGGCCTGTCCCCCCCCCCCCACCTACTCTCTCAGCATTAATGCCTGGCTGCCAGTTCTTCACAGGCATGCTGAGGATTCTGACTCAGTTTCTCATGCTTTCATTGGTAAGTTCTCCACCGACCGAGATAGCTCCCTGCCCTTGTCATGTCTTATTAATCGGAAAGAAACCCTCCTAAAACCCAAATGCCAATTTCCTTGAGTTGATATCCCTGTCACTCCCTCAACGGATCAAGATGTCACTGGAGGAATCTGAATTTTGTTTAGAACAGAAGTCCTATGGGAGCAGAGGCTCGTCTGCTTCATCAGCATTAAAGCTCTGAGTCTAATTAGGGATGATACAGGTCTTTTACCTCTAGCCTGAGGGTGTGCTACAGGGGGACAGAGTAGACAGTTACAGGTACAGAACAACACTTCATAAGTCGCAGTAGCTTTTTATCATTGGGACATAGTCATTCTCACACTGGCATTCAGAATTGCCGAACTTTTCTCTTACCTAAGGGACTGCATACCCACTCAGTCTCGATTCTCTTCGGAACCAAGGGACTTTGGAGACTTAGAGAGAGGGTGAGAAGATCTAATACTGATGAACACTACCAATGCAAATCAATATGAACCAATACCCATCAACCAAGACTCTTAGGCATAAGGAGAGTTTTCTAATACAGGTTAATCAGCACTACTGGAACATGCACTCTGCCTCTGAGTCCTTCATGAAACATGTAAGGAAGCTAGCCCTGTGTGAGTCGATGGCCATTTTCATACTGACAGGACATAAGAAAGGTGGCATTATATAGAAATACTCATTAAAGTAACAGGCTCATGGCCACTGTAAAAAAAAGTAGGCCAGTAGGACATGGGGCCTTGAGTAGAGCATCCTGAAATGCCATCAGTTTAAAATCCTGAGACCTTCCCTTTTTATAAATACAACTCTTTTCCTTAAAAAGCTAAATTTTATTAATTGTTTTTTCTTTAATTGCATATTTTACTTATATTTTAAATGTTAACCCATTTCCTGGTTTCCCCTCCAGAAACCTGCTATCCCGCCCAGCTCCCTGCTCCTCTTATAAAGTTTGCTTAACACACATTAGTTGCTGGGTGAAGCATGAGACATTAAGCTATGGGTGAACTTTTGCTCCTTATTCTGCTTCTTACAATCTTTTTTTTTCCTAGAAAAATGAAAGGAAGATATCTGTGGCAGAAGAATGGGGACATTAAAGTTCCCAAACCATTTGAAACCTTACGTGTGGGCCCATTTGATTATCTCACCATGTGCTTGAAACATGGGTAAGGGCAGCAGCATTATCCTAGAAAAACCACTATCTGAATGAACTAAGACTTAGAGAAGTGTACTAATCTGAATTTGGATATTTTCTTTCCTATTTAACATGCACACTAGCCTAGAAATAAAGGGGAGTCAAGAATGTGCCCAGTAGACCAGTTCAAGAATGAACTGGTAACGGTGAAAGAGATCTCATCATCTGCTGCATCCTCTGTTCTAAAGCTGAGCTACAAATTTGTCAGAGAACACGTTTGGGCATCGTCTCTACTTTATTTTGTGAATGCACGAGGGTTGTACAGCAGCTCAAGGGGTGGGGGGATTGAGATTAGATTGGCTATCTTACAGGTCTGCATCTTCTGGGTCTTTCTCTTCTCTGAAAGCAGAAAGCAGGCAGGGTGAGGTTGAACAGAAGTGTCCCCTGGTGTCTATCTCATGGGTCTGTCTTAGCATCCAGCAGGGAGAAAGAGGTGGGTTGAGAGAGGGAGGGAAGAAGAGAGGGAGGGAGGGAGGGAAGGAGGGAGAGAGAGAGAGAGAGAGAGAGAGAGAGAGAGAGAGAGAGAGAGAGAGAGAGAGAGAGAGAGAAAGAACGAAATTCACCCACCACTGCTCTAAGTAGCATGCCTCCCAGGCACACAGGCTCAGAGAACCCATTTAAAACCAGCTGTGTAGTCTGGTTTGCACTTGGCTCCCTTCCCAGTCTCTCACATGTGACTTCTTTGTTGCAGACAATGATAGTGAGGGACAAAAGCACTCAGGGACTTGGTCTCCGTTGCATCTGTTGCTTTGCTCATTGTCTTAATTTAATTATGCTGGCTACCCTCGACAATAGGCTACAAGTGGAGGCCCTTAGGAGCAGCCGTCCTCAGAGCTGGCCCCCACCTTCAATGCACTTCTTGAACGGTTATGAAACAGTTTCACATGCAGCCAAGCAATAACTTTTTTTTTCACTTCAGCACCTTGTCCAAGACAAACAAACCAGCTGAAATTGTTTCTAGTGTGCAACTAGACAGACTTTTGAAAGGAAAACAGTAGTGAGTAAATATTATTTCCAATTGACACCAGAGAAGGTAAGATTATTTAAAAAAAAAAAAAGTCGGTTTTCCAGCTCTCTGGGGTTGAAGGAAGAAACCGACCCTTTTGAAAGAAGGGCTAATCAACTTATTAAGGAATGAGCAGGGGAAGGGATTAATTTGTAATAGAGAGTATTTACTCTCTGCTGTAGCTTTCACACTTTCTCCTGAAAAGTTGCCCATAGACCCTTTGAGGGTGACATTTAGTAACGATAAATGCCACAAGAATAGTGTTTGACACCTGCTAAGGTGGTTTTACGGTCAAGCGAATTCTCTCACTGGCTCCTTGCATCCATTTTGGCAAGGTGACCTTGTTTGTGTCTTCCCCATTTCCAGCTGAGGCCTGCTAAGATATAGTGACATGCCTAAGGCTGCAGAGGAACTGTGAGATTCCTCTAAGATGATTGTGAAACTCAAAAGAAGAAATGACAGTAACCACTACTGGAGAATCCATCACGTGCTAAGGGTTATGTCATACATGTTCTCTGCATAAGCTTTCTTATTTATCCCATAGTATTCCTTGGGACAGACACTAGCATCATGATCATTTGACCTTTAAGGAATCCAAAGATTGAAAGAGTTTTTTGTTGTTGTTGTTTTTTGTTTTTTGTTTGTTTTTTTAATTTGCTTATTTCTTACAGTTAAGCTGGGTTTCTGGTTTAGATTTATGGAAGTGCCTTCTGATTCTGGAGGTGACCTGTTTGTTACTCTGCTGCCTACCATTCCAAAGAGGTAAAACCCCTATGGACTCAAAGATCTCTTTCTAACAATGGTAGCTCACGATATCATCAGCTGTCCACCACCTCTGCTGGTTTATTGATGAAGGCAGGGTGTTTGGGGTAGAGGACTCTAAGCCAACAGGATGGGTGTCCTTCCTGACCCTAATGTCAGCTTGGCCATCTTTGCATGGTTGTTTATAGAGCTCTGCAGATAGAGCCCTTCCAGTTAGCAAGAGTTATCTCCTTGGATATTATTATTTCTGATTTTTTTTTTACCATGCCTATTTTTATGGATGGGGGTTTGCCTAGGGGGCAGAATATAAAAGAAAGATGATAGACTCTTTAAACTTCAGGAAGGAAGCCTTGAGAGTTTCAATAGACTGTGTTTCCGTCTTCCACCCACTGCAAACAAGTTAAGTATTGTAGGGCACAGTCTATGAAGGGCCTGGCATCCTATAAAAAAAATACTGGGGAAATAATGTCCAGCATAGAATTTTAGCAGCTTATTTATAGCACAAAGTACTAACTCAGCATTGACCTTCTCCACAAAAGGGCAAATAGAAGAAGAAAGAACAATGGATGATTGACAGGTGGCCCAGACTTGTTGAAAAGGAGATGCTATAGTTCTTCTTCTTTTTTTTTTTTTTTTTTTCTGATTGGCTTGGGAAAACACACAGCACTGTGGAGGATGACTTAGATATTTTGCTACCAGTTTTGACATCTTTTGACTTCAAGGAATCCCAAGTTCAAATTCTAGGACAGTTCGGTTGGCCTTTCTTCTTTGGTAGCCATGCCGAGTGTCATGGGATCTACTCTATGCTTTAGGATGGGACTTTAAAACCAAAGAAAGTTTGAGAGACCTGTTCTCCTGCTGTGTATGGCTGACACTTTAGGAGTGAGGCACAGGCATGGACATGATGTTAGCTTGCCTAGCCTCTGGTTGTTTTTTTTAGACATGACCTTCCTCTTTTAATGTGATGGGAATTGCCATTCACTCCTCTCCACCTCCCCGACTTTTTCCTTTGAACATTTTGGATTGTTCTAGGCTGACTCTTCACTTAAGCTGTGGTGGAAATAACAAGACTGGACCCACTCTTGGAAAATATACATCTTCAGTGGCCAACTTTGTCTTATAGACTCCCCTGATGGTTGTTACACTGCCCTTAACACCTGCTGTTAGTCTCAGACAGTCCTAGCGGAGCCTCTTTTCTCTCTCTTCTCTTGGGATCAGATACTATTGCTGTTTGATAGTTTTCCCAAGCTTCCTATTTTCTTTGACATGGGTACATCTTCTAATAAAGTCTTGCTTGCCCACCCAGGAGCCATGGGCTTACATGTCTAGCTTTGATTGCAGATTCCCTACCTCACAAGAGTTACGTGACTTTCGACAGTCACTGACTTGTTCCTGCCTCAGTTTGCTCTTCTATAACTTAAAAGAGTGGGGGTAAGGTAAAAGCACTGATGTCACCAAGTCATTTGATTGGCTGCTCTAACCTCAGTTACATTTATTTAGCATAGGGAGATAGCTACCATTGTGTGCAAGGAGGCTCGCTATCAGAGACCACAGGTTCAGATCCATTCTGGGAATTTGGCTCTTAGCAATGCCATTCTAGTCTGGCCTGTGTGATATCTTGGTGTACTTACCTTTGTTAGAATACTGGCATGTTTTAGAGTAAATTCTGAACATGTTTATCTCCCCACTTAAAGGGAAGCTCCCTGAGACTAGGGGACATATTTCTTTTATCTTTTAAACTCAAGCAGGGTGTTTGAGAAACAAAGCCAATAGCAAATGGGGCTTGTTGTTTATATTGATTTAAATTTTCTGTGAACAATGGGATAGAGTTTAGGTCAACAGCAACCATTGCATGGCCACTTGTGTTCAGAAAGTAAAATATAACATAATCCTCTCCTGTCTCAGAACTTAACGCTGTTGACTGTTACACAATCAATGTTAACAAAGAAGGGAAACAAATAGTAGTTTGCCTGGTTAACATGTTGGGATCCATCTTGGGTGTGTATCCTAACTTGGCCAAATGAGAGCAAGATCTTTTATCCTTTTCTCTTTTAATAAATGATAATAAATAAATAAGTTATAAATAAATGTCTGACAAATAGGTAGGAATGCTCAGGCGTCAAGGAACTTGCATTCTTCCTCCCTTATTTTCTGATTTAACAACTCTCTCGCTCTTCAATTAGACACCTGATTTGATTTCCAGCATACCTTCCTGTGATGTAAGAAACCGCTGGCAAATGGTTTTAAAGGCTAGAGGGAAATAAAAGAAGAAAATACTGAAGAAACTTTTTGGCTAGGCAGCAGAAAATATTTATATTGTCTTTAACAATATGTAAAGATGTCATAAAATCCTGCAGGTTCAAGGTTGTTTAGATTGGGTTTTATGGACAAGTTGCCTAGGTATTTTTATTTGTGATAAATTCAATAGCAATAAGAACAATGACAAAAGTAACAATAATGGTGGCGATGGTGACAAATTAGTCTAATTAAGCCACACTGCCATCCCCGAGGTAGCTGATTTTGGAATTGCTGAAAGGGCTCAAATGCGACATTTCAAAAGTGCAATACCAGATCCTGCTAATGTGACTGATGTTAGCATGTCTCACTCGAAGACCAGTTTTGATGTTCTTTTTCCTCATGCTTTCCCAATGTCATTGTTCCAATTGGCATAGGGCTTAAGCTAACGTTGAGCTAGTGTGTGTGTGTTAATTTGTATCACGGTGTCCTTGAGAGACCTGAGGCCCTGAAAAGTCTTCTGGTGTCAGTTCAATGCACTGGTAATGAGTTCGCAGGGTTAGTAAGAAGGGCATCATCCTCTTCCACTCATTCTTTGAGCCTGTGACAAATCTGGGCAGAACATTCAAACTCTGCGTTCTGAATTTTCCTTCTCATTGAGTCGAGAGAAATTTTGGAAGCTTGGAAGATTCTCCAGAACTTTTAGGATGAACAAAACAACATGGTGACAGGTTGAAGTGATTTGCATCTGTTTGAGGTCGATGGGAGCCCTCAACATATAAAAGCAAACATGGGGACTGCCAATCAGTGGTTTTCCAAGACAGAACAGACTACAAGGGTGGTTCATCCAGTTTTAAAACTTTAGAATCATTTTGTTGTGCTTGAAGCACCTCAATTCCTAGCCTTATATTCTTTTGAAGAATATGAATATTATTCATACAGACAAACAGAGCATCTGACAGCGACCCAGACAACCAATAATACAAGCAAAAGAAAAATAATGATGCATGCATACATCACTTCATTCACACACTCTTTTTTTCCCTTGTTTTGCAATGTTCCATAAACTTTTAAAAATGCTTGCTGTGACATCAGCGTCACCCGTTTCCAAGAGCACAGTTGTCAAATGGCTAGGAATCTTTCCCAAACCCTCAACCTGCCATACTCTTGTTCTTAATTATCTGAAAGTTTTTGTCCTGCCATCATTGTTACTTACAGCTGTGAAAAGAGCCCATCATATTTTCACAGATGGCAGGGCTGGTTGGTCTTTGATTAGTTAACCTCTCGGTGTTGGCCAGACAGAAAGCCCCATGTGAACGCTTCTAGACTTTACACAGAATTTTGTAAAAACTTTTGGCATATAAATTCTTGCTTGGAAGTCGGGGCCATTCGGCCAGCTTAAGTTTTGATTTTAAAAAAATTTAAAATGTCTTGGTCTTTCCCTGGGAACTTTGGAGCCATTTTCTCAAAGAGAAGAATATTTGCTCGCATGCTTAGACTGTTGGGGAAGGAAATTAAATGGTCTGAAGTGAGGAGAAGGTATTAGAGACTTATGGCTAAGAAAGTGTAGGGGCCTAGTGAGATGGCTTAGAGGGTAAAGGAAATTGCTTCTAAGTCTGACAACCCAAGTTTGATCCCCGGGAATGTCATGGTAGAAAGAGAGAACCAGTTGGGTGACGATGTTCTCCAACCACCATATACACTGCATTGCCTATGCCCTTCTCCTGAATAAATAGACATAATTTTAAAATGTTTTAAAGGAAAGGGGAAAGAGGAAACAGAAGCCTGGGGGAGTTATAGACAATAATCCTAATCTCTGACAAGTTGGTAGAAAGAACATTGACTGGACACATGGACCCATCTTGGAGACAAGATTTCGATGTGGACCAAGTGTCTCGAGTTGCAACACCATTCTACAGGAAACTACTGAGATGCACAGATTCAAGAGAGCTATAGATTACATTAGCTGGGAATTGGTGGAAGCCCATGGTTTCCTAAAAGATACTATGAAAACAAGACCAATTTCCTTCTGCCCATCCAAAACATTCCCTTTATTTCCCAGAAGATAAAGGAATCTTGAGATTTTTGTGGATGGCAAGTGATATTTACAAAGGGATTTACATTCACTGAAAGAAGACATCCTGGTAGTTACCCAGGATTTTGGAAAGTTGTTTACCCACAAGCCCTACTGGGTCAATCAAAGCAACATAAACGCATGCATCTTAGATATACATGCAAACTTGTGTTCATTTGAACACACACACTCTCTTCTCACAAGACTGTTTACTGTCGTGAATTACAGATTCCAAATTCCTACCAAAGGTATTTAGAATTCAAATCAGCTGCAAGTCCATATGATAGTCTCATTTCTAATAAGCAACCCTCTGTTTTTAAAAATCTCCTGACTGACGCTTTCTAAAACTATAACCATAACGGTTAATAAAGATTCAAAGAGTTCTTATGGCTCATCCCGTGGGCTACAGAGCTGTTTCTGAGTGCTTGGTGTGTTGAGAGCTTTCTGAGAGGTGCTGTGCACCAAGCATGGATTCACAGATCTGTTCTGCCCTACCTCACATCCATTTCCCAGTCTTTGCTGCATCCAGTTCTGACTTCTGGAGGGTAAACCTAGGCTGACATTTCTAAATTATATACCTTGGTTGCTGGATGAGACCCAATGGCGTTGAGAAGTCTTGTTAGAAATCAGTTCCCAAATATGTGGGCTACAGAGGAGAATTCCGATTTCAATCAGGCCACTGAGAGAGAAACTGATTTCACTGTTGTGTGCTTGGTGGCTCCTGAAGAATCTTCTCTAACTGGTGTCAGGTTGTTTTTTCTTGCTTGGGTTAGGAGAATCAATTACTGGTCTTTCAGTCCCAGGCAAAGTCTACAGTGAACTTTCTTAAACTTATTCAAAGGGATTGTGTTTGATCAAAACCTGTTAATCTTCCCATTGCTTTCAAAGCCATCACTTTAATTTCACTATCAACTTTATTCTGGCTGAAGAGTCAACTTTGAATTACTATTATATACTTTCAAAAAGTTTGATTCTCTTCTACCAGGCAAATAAATAGACTAGACTTTTCCCTGCCTTATAGACTCTTATGGACTTGACCACTTGCTGGCTGTGTTACCTTAGAAAGCCTTGTTTCCTCTACACTGTTGCTTGGAGGCAGTTGGTCAGGAGATGCTAACAGAAGCAGGGTTACTTTTTGGAAGATCAAATGCCAATGAAAAGCACTAGATCCTTAGGAACAAAAGTGTCCTGGAAGCTCTGTGAGCCCAGAAATATCCCACGTTTCCATTTATTTTGACAGATTTTCTTAAAACTAGTGAGATCTAGAATTCGTGCTACAATTAAAATTTCCCCAGGCACCACAGAATGAAAACATATATTACATTTGATTTTAACTGGTTGTGAAAAAAAGTGATGGCTCTCTGAAAAGTTCATTGTATGACCTGTATTGGCTGGTTTTGTGTGTCAACTTGACACACGCTGGAGTTATCACGGAGATGGGAGCCTCCTTTGAAGAAATGCCTCCATGAGACTCAGCTGTAAGACATTTACTCAGTTAGTGATCAAGTGGAGGAGGGCCCATTGTGAGTAGTGCCATCCTTGGGCTGGTGGTCCTGGGTTCTACAAGAAAACAGGCTGAGCAAAGCAGGGGAAGGAAGCCAGTAAGTAACACTTCTCCATGACCTTTGCATCAGCTCCTGCCTCCATGATTCTGTACTGTGGGAATTCCTGTTCTGACTTCCTTTGGTATGAATAGTAATGTGAAAGTGTAAGCTGCATAAGCACTTCCCTGCTCAACTTGCTTCTTGGTGCAGGAATACAAAGCCTGACTAAGAAATTGGTACCAAGAGTGAGGTATTCTTGTGACAATCTGCCCATGTTTTGGGGAGGGCCATGGAAGGACTTTGGAACTTTGGGCTAGAAGAGCCATTGGGATGTTAAGAGCTCTGTGGGATGTTCTGTAGCAGCATGGAAGATAATGTTGGGAACAGTGCAAATGATGAAGGCTTGGTTTGTGAAATTTCAGAGAGAAGATTAAAGACTTTTTATCGGGGTTATTGCTATTTTGATTGTGAAGATTCTGTGGTTTTGGTTAGCTGGGGCTGAAGAATCAGCTGTGATTAATAAGAGGCCAGTATTACTGAAGTGAAATCTTCTGGGAAGTGTTTCCTGAGAGCACAGAGAAGCTGTGTTCCAGAGACAGCCAGAGTTGTACCTCGTGTTGGCAGCCAGACTTGGTTATGTTTAAGAGACACCCAGGTGGTACTGGTTTTGAAACATGAAGGATTAGCAGGTGATACCTGGCACTGTGAGAGGCCAGGAGAGGCCATTGGTGAAGGTACAGTCTCTGTGGTAGTTGAAGGCCCAAGAATGAAGGGGTCATGCAGAGCAGTTGGGGGCTTAGCACCATGAAAAGAGCCTATGAGAGGCTATTTGTGAAAGTGCAGTCCAGTTGCAGCAGAAGACAGCAGAGTTTTGAAGATGCCAGAACCATGAGATGACCACCAAGAACAGCAGCGGTGGTGGAGTGCAGGCATCTGGAGCCTAGAAGACAAGGTGTGTGCTACAAAGGGCAGAGCTGGAGAAGTGACCCAAGCCCTTAGAGAAGCCCGGAAGATGGGGTGAGTAGATCCCAGACATTGGACGGTTAGAGTTTGATTTTGCTTTTTCATTGTGACTGTGCACTGGTATTTTTCTCTCTTGTAGTAAGAAAGTATTTTACTTGCTTCCCATCGTTAAGCGATGTTGAATTGTAAAGAGACTTTGAATTTTAAAAGATATTGGATATTTTAAAGGGCCTGAAAATTTAATATGTAAAGACTGTGGGACTTTTAAAGTTATTTAGATCTTTGAGATGAATAGGAAAGTCAGGGTGGAGGCTTAATAGTGATAGTGATGTGTTTGTGTGTCAAGTTGACCAGGGGTCAGTTGTACTGACTGGTTTTGTGTGTCAACTTAACAAAAGCTGGAGTTATCACAGAGAAAGGAGCCTCAGTTGAGGAAATGCCTCCATGAGATCCAGCTGTAAGGTGGGAGGGCCTAGCCCATTGTGGGTGATGTCATCCCTGGGCTGATGGTCCTGGATTCTATAAGAAAGCAAGCTGAGCAAGGTAGGAGAGCAAGCCAGTAAGCAGCAACCTTCCATGGCTTCTGTATCAGCTCCTGTCTCCAGGTTCCTGCCCTGTGTGCGTTCCTGTCCTGACCTCCTTTGGTGATGAGTAGCAATGTGGAAGTGTAGGCTGAATAAACCCTTTCCTCCCCAACTTGCTTCTTGGTCATGGTGTTTTAGGTAGGAATAGAAACCCTGAATAAGACATGACCTTAAAATAAATATAGACAGTTCTTCATGTGGGAGAGCCGTACTAACCATTTTAATTGGGATTAGTCACAGAATCAGGTATTGTCTTGGTTGGGGGGAATTACTAAGCTCTCTTCTGTCTTATGTTGGAGAATATTTACATTGCTGTAACTGTTGTCAAATGTTGGCTTGACATTATTGGCTATAAAAGACACTTCGACTTTAAAAGACTTTTCTGTTGTTCCAATTTCCAGAAGTTACAATAATACTCTGGAGTAGTTCAATAGTGCTTATATTAAGTGTAAGCATTATTTTGGGTAGTATATATGTATTGATAGTAAACATACATCTCTGTCTCTGTCTCTGTCTCTCTCTACATATATAATATATATATATATATATATATGCATATATGTTTAAATACAGATATGCCTATGTAAACTTCTGATTATGTGCTCACAACAGTATGGGATAGATTCAGAAGTTGGAATATTTGAGAGATGAGGGAACTGGGATGTAGGTGAGTTAGACAGTTTGCCCATGAGAATACAGCTAGACAAAGAGTTCTGACTGCTTCAGAGCAGTCTGACAGAGTTCTGTGTTTTCAATGATACTATCCTTCTCCAACTTGTGTTATGCCTCATTTAGACATTAACAGTCATAGGTCCTCAATGAATTTTGTCTCAGAATTGTAATTCCTTACATATTTTAGTCAGTTTTAAACAAGATTATCAATTTTCCTCAACAGAAACACTTGAAGCTTAAATATACTACACTCTTGACTTCAAGAAAACACTGACTGGGTAAATCACATTCACTGTGAAGTATTTAGCTAATCAAAAACTGTCATATTAAGTCTTTGATCAATTTCAATTTTGAGCTAAATTTCAAATATGTGAGGTATCAGCCAATCTCCTTTGCCTTTTCTGATTTATTTTGTGAACATGCATTATGAAAGAACAATGCAATGGCTAAGTTTCCATGATTCATATTACATGGCAACGACATGTAGGCATGCTAAGGATTGCTTTAAAATGGTTAAAGCCTACTTCATGAAGAAATGTATTTCAATACAGTCTAGGACTGTGAGAACTTGTTCTAACTAGAAAGGCCTATTGCTTTAACTTTTCCTTGAAAGAAGTTTCTAATTAGATACAACTGACCAGTTCTTTTCATAGGACATAGATTCTGAATTCTTTTGTTGAACTGTGGTTTCTTCAAAAGCTGTCTGTGTCTGAAGGCTCAGGCCATGGTGGCATTAGTGACAGCTTTTGCCTGAGTCTAGCCCTAATGTGTGCTGACTTAATAGAATACAGCTTCTCTTGATAATCTAGGAATACTTTTTGCAATGGTAACAGAAGTAGTTCGGTTTCACTGGCGGTTTTTGACATAGACTTCTAATTGAATCTTCAATCCTGCCTTGAGTCCTGAACACCTTTGTAATGTTGAGGACATCCAAGATTTTCAGTGAGCCATGGAGAAAACATGATCCTGGAGTAGAAAAAAAGACAAGGCATAAAAGATGCTTCTTTATATCTTGTCTTCTTCAAAGTAGGTTATCTAGGTGAAATATCTCACTGTGGTTTTCAGTCATATTACAACTCCAAAGTGTCCTCATTAGTGGGCAGTGCTCTTCTGTCTTCTATACTCTCTTAGTGTGGGAATTCACAATTTGGATAATCTTGAGGTTTTGTTTTCTGCTCCATGATGATCTTGCTTGCAGTTATTAAATCAAGGGAAGTAAGAGCAAAGGTCAGTGGGACCCACCTTCTGCTGTGAGTTGATTGTTGCCTTCTCCAGAAAATTCAGCACTCTTTAGCACTTGCAGCCTTTTCTTTTGGTAGACAAATATTAAATGGTGGGGAGACTTCCTATGTCTGATTCCATGCCCCTTTTCTCTTTTGTACTTGGTTCACTTGATAGTTGTTATTTGGTGCCCAGAAGAAGCTTAGAAACCAAGTAGAGATCTCACCTACATCCAGATCTCAGTATCCCAGTCTTTACAACAAAGGCAGAATCAAATGGCTTCCAAAGCATTTACCATCACCAACAGCACGGTCCTAAGGGTTTTCTAAGGAGGAATCTTAGAGGATTTGAGATCTCAGCATCTGGCTGTGTGTGGGTGGGGGTGGGGAGAGGAAGGGAGGGAGGAAGAGAAAGATAACTAAATGATATAGTTTGATATCTGATATGTTCACTTTGGGCTAAATGCTACCCTCTACTCCAAAATTCAAGTTTAAGTTTCCAATTCCTAGTCCCTCAGAAACAGAGTGCACTTGGATACAGAGTCTTTGTTGAGAGCATCAAATTAAAATGAGGCCGTTAGGGTGAACCTTAATCCAGTCTCACTGATATCCTGATGAAAACACAAGGTTTAAATATCTACAGAGGGAAGATTGTGTGGACACAGGGAGGAGGCCTCCAAGGGACTGATACCTTGAATGAGGAGCTCCATTCTCTAGAACTATGAGGGAAAAAAAATGTGCCTGTGGGTTAAGCCATTTATTCTGTGCTGCTTTGTTATGGCGGCCATGGCGAACTAATACATCTTTGTGTCTGAAACCACAGTACAAAATAAAAGTTCAGTGATCTTTTAAAAGTTACCTCACAGGCCTCTTTGTAAATACTCGATGCTCTTTGGCCTATACCCTGGACTTGACCAAGAAGCAGAACCACCGGTGAAATTCAGGACAGAAATCTGGGAACTTCAATGACACAATACAGCCTTGCTGCGAATTTAGGGTTAATATTTAACTCTGAACATATATTGACATGGGCAATCCTTCTATAACAGATCTGTATAAAATTTGGAAATTCGGGCTGAAGAGGCGATCTTGATTTGCATAGTTTCTTTTACTCTCATTTATCTTTTTAAGAAGGGGAGGGCATGTCTTGTTGGCACATTTTTTTTTTAATTTTTTGTTGTTGGTGTTGTTGATGCTCCGTCCTTGTCACTCGTCACCTTCTGAGGTGTTACACTTGCCATGCCATTCTTCCCATGTATAAACGCCATGTCCCAGAGGAGGCTCTTCTTACTTCCATCACTGACATTATCTAGCTTAGAGAGGACTTCCTCGCTTCGCTTCCTCTGTGACTTTTCTGGGCTGCTGTCTGCTCCTCCTTCACCCCTGTCCCCGCACGTCCCTCTGGGCCTGCTTGTTCACAGTTCCTAGCTCGGCCTCCTTTCTCTGTCACCTCTGATTTTCTGAGTTGCCTCTGCTCCCTCCTCCTGTTCCCCTCCTGGGTGTGCCTTTGACTCACCTTTCCTTCTCCTTTGCAGCTTCCTTTTCTTGTGTGTCGATAGGGGCTGGGACTGCAAACATCACAAAAATAAGTGCATTGAGAACAGGGGGCTCCTGTGCGGAAGATGGTCTTTGAATCTGCCCAGAATGCCTGGGCTCCATAGGAAACACGAGCCAGCTTTGCTGCTGGAGAGGGGTCTACACCTCAGGCGCCAGAGCCAGAACTCTGAGCCTCATCTCTCATACCCACTTCCTCCTCAGCCAGAAAGAAGGAACACTCCTTTTCCCTTAGTTTGCACACTGACGTCCTCTCTGACTCTTGTGCCCACTGTGTTTTGTCTAAATCAAGCCCTACACAGTTCCCTTAAATCCTTTGAGGTGACTCACTGGGGTGATATCTCCACTAAGACCCCTTGGTCCTTTTTCAGCCGTGGCTTTGGCCTAGGATCAGGAAGCAGCAAAGGTCTCAGTGTATACATCTGAGTCCTGTGTGCTTTCTGCACAATGTTAGTTTGGTTTCAATGATAGAATCTATGTGTTCCCTTTTTTTTAAAAAAAAAAAAAACCCTCAAAACACCTAAGAGAGGGCTTTTACTTCTTTATCTTCCTTCCTTTCTCCTTTTCTTTCTATTTTACCTTCTCTTTATTTCTATGTAAGGACTATGATTCTACTTAGACACTAATATACTTGTGCATTCATTCATTCATTCATTCACTCACAAGTGTATCAAGTGGTCAACATATGTCAGGTGTTTTATCTGTTTCTGATGGCATAAATGGTCTTCCTGAAATTGGTTTATAATACATGCTCAGACAAAGGATGCCTTGTGTTTTGATCATTATAAACATCTAAGCATTCCTACAGCTAACCAGTATGTCCATTTTCAATGTACTTTTCTTTAATTTATAATTGCTGCTGTGAGTTTCTAATAGGTTCCAGTAAGGAGTCTGTATTTGGACCATTGTAGAATTCCAGGATTTGCAACTTTTGATGCAATCCTGTATTTCAATCATAATTGTATTAGCTACAATTATGACAAATGTTAATGCTTGTCTAACAGTTACTTAGTGCAAACATTCCACTTGTACATGGTCTACATCTTAGAGTATGTCAACTTACCAAATTCTGGTGACCTGTGGCAGTACATTCTATCATGATCACAATTTTATTGATAGCTAAGACTTGATAGCCTGTTTGGCCAATTGGCCTCATTGGGCAACTTGAGTTTTCACAGGGCAACTTGAGTTCTGATTTTCCACCATCTTCCAAGTATCAGATTGTCCAGGGGAGTGGAAAAGATAATTTATAGTAAAGAGTGATTGGAAGGGTGGACCCATAAGCCACCCTATTAATAGGATTGGAACTTTTTGACCTGTCACCTAGGAGACATCGGAGAGAACTCCCATTGGCCTCCCCTGCACCACATACAACAGAGACTGAAGCATGGTCGTACTTCCCCCACACCAGCTTACCTTCTGAGTCTTGGGCATGTCAGTGTGGCGCTGGGCCCGGATGGAACGAGCTGACTTTGTAGGCTTCAGCGGAGCACAGTACATCTCCAGCCTCCTCAGATCACAGCTCCGGAAGCAACACTCATCCACAATGCCCGTCTGTGGTGCCCTCCGAATGCTGGAGCCATAGCCTGTGGGCTTGTCTGCACAAAATCAGAGTGGCCTGGTGTTAGAACCGCCTATGTTCACAGACTTTCATCTATCCCCTGATGTCTTTCTTCTTCCCATCAAGTCTACATGCTTCTCCAACATGTCGTCCCTTTCTTGAAGTTTCTCCAACATGCCTGACCCAGTTCTTTCTTCTAGAGTATGTTCCCTGGAGTTCTAGCGTACTCATGAGTAAGACTTCATTTTCCATGCACTTTATTTGTATTAAGTCTTCCTATGCTCTTAACCTATATTTCAGGATCCTGTCTGTGTCCAGTCCTATCACCCTTCTTTTTATCGTCTTAGTTGGAAGGCTTTTAAGAGTTCTAGTTCAAAC
Organism: Rattus norvegicus; assembly: GCF_021556685.1. Taxonomy (NCBI): domain Eukaryota; kingdom Metazoa; phylum Chordata; class Mammalia; order Rodentia; family Muridae; genus Rattus; species Rattus norvegicus. The sequence continues at coordinate 32,037,941 of NC_141540.1, read as the reverse complement.
AAAATCACAGATCGAGTTTCTTAAAATGCCGTAAACATATTGTTTTATAGTTTAATTGATAAGGTATTGTGGTATTGGGAGGATACAGTATGTTACTCTGGAGTGCACACATATTTAACCATCAACTGACGGCGTTTAGGTTGTTTATCATCTCAAACATTTGAGCAAGAACACCTTTGGATGCGCGGCGCTGGGAAACTGCATCTTCTCAAACACATAGTAAATGCATCAAGTTTTAGCTGTAGGGAAACTCAGCGGCTCTTTTATCAATTATTTACTTTGTAAATTAAACTGCATACAAGCAAAGTTTGAAGTCAAAGCTCTATCTTTCTTTAATTGGTGGGAAAACCGAGACTCAGAGTTTGATGTAATTGGAAGAGTTGGGATTCAAACTCTGATCTAGCTGCTGTCAAACCCATGAACCTCAAGGAGCCCCGAGAATACTGATGGATAACCCTAGAAAAGCAGCGTAAGCTCTGTAGGTCTCGATCTAATTGTATCAATTATAATCAATGACATATTTCTTGTCAGAATTGAGGATAAGATAAAATGATGTATTACATAATGTATATTACCTGCCACAGAAGAGATCTTAACTACATATTAGGATCTTTTCCAAGGTCTTACATGATATATAAAAAACCCATTGTTGCTATTGACCATATGCAGAAATCTGGAAACTTAGAACTGATTACATCATTAGTGGGGAAGGGGCTTGCCCAGTTGCCCCAGAAAGCCTGGACCAACCATTTCTGTTTCCTACAGAAGAAACTGCTGGAGTAAAACAAGCAAAGCTAAATGGCAGTGAAACTATGGATATCAAACCCACTTTGATATTTGCACATCAATTAGATGTCGTTATTGGCCAAGGAGGTATTGGGTTGATTTGATCTTGGTTTTGACCACACTTTTACTGGCTTTGATGCACTACTGTATGGATAACATTTGATTTGATTCACACAAGATGTGAAGCCGTGTTGTCTTAGATAGGGGCACAACATTTTGGTCTGTTCTCATCTACTTTCCATCCTTTGGGAGGTGGGATGCTCACCATTTCTTTGATGAGAGAGTCGTACAGCACAAGAATTCAATTAGCAACCTGATATATGCTTAGTCTTACTTTCCAACCCAAGAAGGCGTGGCATTAAATAAGACTTATAATCACATAGGTAATGACACAATACTTAAGATTGGGGGTTAAAAATCAAAGTCTCCAACTATATTTTCAGCTTCCTCACCAGGGAGACTAACATCATAGCAATGGCCTGCGTTCACACTAGCTTGGCTGCCTCACCACTGGAGAGGCCAACTGTTCATGGTGTCTTCTAAGAACCCAAATGTCTTCCTGATGCTTGGCACAGGAGCCTTGCTGCTGCTTCCTCACACAAGGAAGGCTTATTCATGGGGCAGCTGGAGGTAGTAACTTACTGAGGGTGTATTTGTGGTCTCTCTGGGACGGATCTGCTCGCGCTGTCTCTCTGTCTCTTTGTGTCTCTGTTTTTGTCTCTGTTTCTCTCTGTCTCTGTCTCTCTCTTGGAGAAGACCCTGTGGGCTCCTCATGGCTGTGGGCTTTGGGAAGGACCAGGCAGCTGGTCCCAATGGAGTCTCAGCAGCACTGTTACTGGCCATCGGAGAGGAAAGACTAACATAGAATTGGACTTGGGGCTTTTGTTTGCCAGCCAGGCCCTGGCAAGTTCAAACTGGCTAGTCCCCTGGGCAATGTAAACAATGTTTTTTTTGTTTTCCTGACTTTTTTCTTTAATAATCTTTTCCTGGGACTATAAATTAGAGGAAAGACACAAATGGATACACATGGCTCTTGTAATCCACTAAGGACTTCTGCATAGTTTTCTAACTGACTAACCAGTTAGGACTAGAGGATCCATTTGGATTTTCTTTGCAGGTAGGGGCAAAGGAAAGAAGAGGCCTATCTCTTTTTCTATACTTATCACAAGAGTAACCTTCATGTAGTGAGTGTCTGTTTGTAGTACATGTTTCATAAAGGGCCTGATTTTATTTTTTGTTGTTTTAATCACTTAAATTTATTCTTTTTAAAAAATTGGATATTTTATGTATTTACATTTCAAATGTTACCCCCTTTCCCCATTCCCCCCTCTCCAATCCTCCTTCCCCCTGCTTCTATGAGGATGCTCCCCCTCCCACCCACTCACTCCCACCTCACTGCCCTGGCATTCCCCTACACTGGGGAAATGAGCCTTCACAGGACCAAAGGCTTCTCCTCCTGTTGATACCAGACAATGCCATCCTTTGCTACATATGTGGCTGGAGCCATGGGTCCCTTCCTCCATATATACTCTTTGGTTGGTGGTTTAGTCCTTGGGAACTCTTGGGGAGTGGGGGGGGTCTTGGTTGGTTGATATTATTGTTTTTCCTATGGGGTTGCAAACCCCTTCAGCTCCTTGAGTCCTTTCTCTAACTCCTCCATTGGGGTCCCCATGCTCAGTCCAATGGTTAGCTGTAACCATCCTCATCTGTATCCGTAGGGCTCTGGCAGAGCCTCTCAGGAGACACCCATATCTGGCTCCTGCCAGCAAGCACTTCTTGGCATTAGCAGTAGTGACTGGGTTTGGTGCCTGCATATGGAATGGATCCCAGGTGGGGCAGTTTCTTAAGAAACTGATTTCTTAATTGTTGATTATGGAATAGTTATTTGATGTTTGGGATTAGGGTTGTAGTAGTTCTTCCAGAAACTTCTAAACCTTGGCCAGTTCAGATATAACTGTTTTCACAACTCAGGCTTATGGATTAGAAATAGAGATGGGTGGGGGATTTCTGGGACCTGTTTAGGACTTCTTCCATTTCAAGCACTTCTCAGTTAATCTTACTTCTGTGATCTTCGCTTGCTCCAAAAGAAAGATACCAGCCATTATCTTTGGATAACCAAAAACATTCCCATGCGTTACATGATCCTGCTTGGTGACTTTCAACAGCCATGAGACTTTTCAGAAGATGAAACGCACAGTAATCATCACCTGAGCAAAGAACAGCACCCGTGCTTTGTACCTAGCTTGCTCTATCTCTCAGAGGAACTCGGAGTTTAATGTAGTTCCTTTAGTGCTTTCCAGGCCACAGCCTGATGGAGGTTGAAGCAGAAAGCTTAAGGATTTTTGTACAATGTTCGATTAAGAAGTCTGATCTTCTATCTGTATCCTTTTTAGAAAAGGCTGTTGGAGTGTAATATACACATGTGGACTTTCCCATGAACAGAACAACCAGCTATAGTCTTTCTAGCTACCATAATTCTAAAGGGATATTTGTCTTTGCCAATTCATAATGATTACAATGGAATCATTGTACTTTATTCAAAATTTATGAATGTAGCAAATGTTTACCGATTGCTGCTTAAAGTTTAATTCATCCTTTGAAGTCTCCTATAGACTTCATTTTAATCGCTACCTCTCAGCAATTGAGGGACCATGATTGTGGGTCAAAGTCTTAGATTTTTCTTCAACAACCTCCTATAAGTCTTTTATTTTTTTGAGAATCCTAATAAAAGTATTTACTGTTGTGGTCTAAAATAGGAAAATTAATGAAATACAGTTTATCAGCTGGGCAATCCAAGAAAATCTCCCTGGCACCTTTTTGATACAAATGAGTCTCTCAATCACATCTAAATTAAAGGGCATTTTAGTCATTTGATTACTTTCGTAACGAGGTGGAACTAGCTGTTACGTCATTGCCTTTAAAAACTCCCATTACATATTCGATTCTGATTGGTTCAGTCAGAATTATCAGGTAAACAGAAAACAAAATTGTCTTAGCGTAAAAGATTTTAAACATTTTTGTTACCAAAAAATAAGGTAAAGAAATGTAGGGAAGTCTCCCCTGCAGAAAACAGGTAAGGCTGTACAAACACCTGTGGGTCATTGTAGGAGAAGAATTCTATATCGGAAAGTAGACAGCTCCTGTGGTCTTTTCTATGTCAGAGATTGTATAGAAAATCTTGGCTATATATTCGGCCTAGTTGGGAAACACGCTATCTTCAAGAAAGAGCTTTAAATGTGTTTAAACTTAGAAGATGGAAATTAATGATCATTTCAGTTCTTAGGAATGCTCAAAACCACTTACTGTCTTTAGCCAATGCAACAGTGAAAGACGGGTGACTGGGATAGTACCTTTTGCAATGAGACACAATCTGGGGATTCTCTAACCTTGTCTATCTACTTAACTGTTTACCTGCGTAGCACTCCACAGATGTTTTGCTGACAAAGACTTAACATTGAAAATGTATAGTAGATATGTACCTGGGTCCTCATGTGGATCTCCTAACAATGGGAGATGACTCTGTTGCCATCCTTTAGATCCCTTCCTCTAGTTGTGCTGCCTGGTCAGGCCTCAGTGGGAGAGGTTGCATTTAGCTGTGTTGCAACTTGATGTCCCAGAGTGGACAGGTACCTAAGGGGAGGGGTTTCCCCTTCTCTAAGGAGAAGGGCAGGGGTTAATGGGGAGAAGGACTTGTGAGCATGGGACTTGAGGAGAGGATGGAGGGGACCATAATCAAGTGAATAAAAAAATAAACTAAGGCAAAAAGGAAAATTTATAATAATTATTTTGTCAGTAGTTTGGGTTCAGAGGTTGCTTAGTATATAGACCAAAGGCAGCTTTCCAGACAGGCTGGCCACCACTCAATCTAGATTTCTGAATCCACTGTGAATAGGCATAATGTTTAGTCATAACATGAGCCAACGAAGAGACTTCCAATGGTTAAACACACAGCCTCTATAATAGTAGCACTTCCCTTTAAATAATGCATGGTCCGTGGAGTAATTCAAGAATCTTCAGGGCAAATTTGCTAGTTACAAGGGTTTTGGGTAGAACTGTGGTATCATCAAAACCACACCAATTAGCTGAGTATCACATTTTGTCATGGATGCAAGCAACTGAACTCCCCTCCTTCTCTGAGGAGAAGGATGCACTTCTGAGATTTAACTGGGGCCGTCGTTTCTAGAGCAAAGAGTTGTGCCATTAATCAGGAGTGAAACTATGCCTACTAACCTACACACATCTTTGTTTCTCACCAGTTTCTGGAAATGTATTTGAGACACAGTACTTTACCTTGATTCTCTGTGAAATTTCCCCTTCTGATTATTGAGAAAGGTTTTTGTTTAAACTGTCGTTGGAAGGAGGAAAATATTGATTTGTTGCATCAATATTTAAATGATGACAAATGCAAACATTTTCAAATTAGGAACTTAACCTAGTTTTGAAGATATATGCTTATTCCTTTCTGAGTTACAAAATAAACAATTCTTTAAAACCGTTCTTAATAGGAGGAAGAGGTACCAAAGTGTAGAGCTTTTCCTTTTATAAATTAAATTTAGTTTTTAAAATTAAAAACAGGATGAAAAGGCAAGAAAATTCAGGTTGGGGTTTGGGGTGATTTCTAGAAATCTCTCAGTAATGTGTCTGATAGAAAATATAAATGATACTGTTGAATAATACACAATCTGCACTTAACTTTTATTAGCTGAAGATTGATTTCACAACCAAATATCACAGTTAGGATCTGTAAAAGCCAAACCCTAGTTTTCTTATATAAATTATTATTATTATTATTATTATTATTATTATTATTATTAGTAGTAGTAGTAGTAGTAGTAGTAGTTATTTATTTATTTTGCCAATCTCTAGATTCGCTGACAATACAGACTAAGTCTTCTTAAGTTAGTATTGGTCAATGAGAACCTTATCTAATAGAAATCAATTCAGTTGACATGAATTTTCACTGCATATTAGTAGGAAAGTTCTGAAAATTATATAAGGAGCAGTCTTATAGCTGTCCAGTAAAATTTCTTTTGTTGTCTCTGGACCTAATGCACCATGAGCACACAATGTACCACTGAACTAAGCACCTAATCCTACATTTTAGCATTTAATGTCCTTCCTCCACCCACCACTCCTTCCTTCCCTCCCTCTCTCCCTTCCTCCCTTTCTCACTTCCTCTTTTCCCTCCTTCCTAAATTTGTTTCTTGGAGACAGGGTTTCGCAACATAACTCAGACTGGCCTTAACCTTGAACACAGGAGCTCTAATCTCCCTGAGTGCTGGGACTATAGATTTAAGCTACCACTCCTGGAAACAGTTTAATTTTCATTTGTCTAAATGGAAATTGCTTTCCAATCTTTCCTTCTCTGATAGCTTCATGTGGAAAACGGACATATTTCGTAATTCCCAATATAAGGAAAACTATGATAAAACATTGCAGGGTTGATATTTCCTGAGTCCATAATACATATATTTAGTGTGTCTGAGAGTCAATAGTTCATTCTTTAAAAACTTTGTAGCAGTCTTATTTAATTTAAACAAACTACTAAGACGTGCAGGGCTGTATGCTTAGAAAATGTGTAGAAAGAGAATTCATTGTTGGACTTGTCAACAGCTATTTATGATAATGTGGGTTTGTACCCATCTACTCACACAGGTTAGAGAATAAAGTGAGTCATAACCAATATTGAAGTTTTTCCAACTAGGATTACTTGACGAAGGTTTAAAGCCTGTATTTGCCAATAATGCCTGACCGAGCCTTCCCCATGTTCAGTCTACCTACGTTCAGTCTTGCACGTCTGTGGAAGGATCTTTCCAAAGCTTGACCTTTGTCTTCTGAAAAAGTGCACACTGAGAAAATGTTCTCTTTTCTGTGAACTATGTGTCAGAAACAGTCCCGACAACCTATCAAATTTAGGCATCGATTTCACTTTTGACCTACGTTAATTTTTAATTGGCAGTTTTTTTGCTAGCCTACTACTTCTCAGTTGGGTGAGGTCATCTTTTCTAGGAATCATGGCCCTCTATTACCCATCCCACCCCACCACTCAGCAACCCTTTCCCATCTACTAAGTCCCTATAATGCCAAAGACCAAAGTCTCCTTGTTACCCAATCATGTCAGTGTTTATGTATCTCTGGGTCTAAAACGGATGAAATGAAGCATTAGGATGTTGAACGTTTCTTGAGACTCTCTCTCTCTCTCTCTCTCTCTCTCTCTCTCTCTCTCTCTCTCTCTCCCACCCCCAAACACAGGAGCAGGTGTGGGAAGGATATTTGGGTGCCCTTTGTTTCAAAGGTCAGAGAGTTAAAGTACAATACTTAGGGGCAAGAGCAACTGAGATTCAAAGCAGAGAGATTACTGCTTTAAGACTCTTTGGAGAAATGGGCTGACAGAGTGGGAAGCAATGTGATGTATTACTTTAGCCTGATACAATGCCCTGGAGGATGAGCGTCTTGCCAGGACAGCAGAATTTACTAGCTTGGGGCTTATTCCAAGGCTTGAAGGAGATAGATATAGCCAACAAAATTATACTTTGGCAAAAGAAGTGCTTCACTGCACAGAACTGTTGTCCTAAGGGAACAGTTTGGTTTATCAATGTCTAAGGTGAAAGGTAATCAAATATCAAGAGGTCATTTTTGTGTTGGAACTATTTCAATGGGGCTCTCGGTGTAAGTTAGGTACCATTAACTAGTTAAGGTGATTTCTTCCATTTGCAGCACAGGACTGAATCTGAGCCATTCCAGTAATGCTTCCCACATCAATGGTGAAGACAGGGGAATGAGTAGTTAAAGCCCAGGGTATGGAGTCAAACCATTTAGATGCTTTCTCTTGCTCAACTGCATTGGGATGGGACCAAATCTAAGATTCTGATCTTTATCAGTAGACTTGCTATACCAAACTATCTTCTAGAAATTCTGATAATATTAAGTAGCGCTTTGCCTGATGGCTGCTGTGCAGTGAACGACAGACATATTGGCTATCTGTATTATTGGGTCATGCTGATTAGCATGGGGATTAGGGCAAGAATTGTCTTCCTCCCTCCCTGTTTAGAATGCACCCCTCCTACCCCTACCCAAAGGAGAGTCTGTTTGAAATGGGTTTTCAGGATAGACAAGGCTATCTTCATTTAGGTAAATAATAACCACTCCCTTGAGAGGATGGCTAAAGTTTATGTTGTGTAAACCAGCCTGACTTGGTTGGACTCTCCAGTCACATCTAATGGCCTGATGCTAGATAAGCCTACCTTTGCCCACTGCTGCCTTTGGTTCCTCCCAAATAATCTGCTAGTTAAAGCCATTGCGTTTCCATATCCAGCTTATGTCAAAACGACTTGCAAGGCATGAGATGGGTGTGGGCTGAGCACAGGATCAGAGAGGTTAGCGTCACACTTTCCAACACTGTCCTTTCCTGTGTCCTTCACCCTTCCTCCCACCCTTAAGTTTGCCTTTCCCGGTTCAATAACGAGGGCCATTTGGTGTTATTTTTTCCTCACTAATGACTATCAGGCAGGAAGCTCATGCCATGCTGAGTTGATGGTAGGCTAGGAATTAGATACTAGTTCCCCTCCTTAAATAATCAAAAACTAGGGACTCCTTCCTGCCAGGTCTGCTTTGGGAGTGAATAGTTACGAAGCATCCAGGATTACCAGACTGCTAACCACTACTTCATCTTGGACTTGGGCCTGGAGGAGGTAGAAACTCTGAGAGAAGGAATGTGAACTGGAGCTGAGGAGCCACAGTTTTGAGCCTCAGCGTTCTCCTCCTCCTTTCTCTTGACGAAACATTGAGACAAAAGTTGTCAGAGAGTCTGGCTCCAATCTGGAGATAGTAGCCTTGCCATTAGTACTATCTCCTTCCCACCCGCTGTTATTGTTGGTTCCTCTTAGCTGTGATGGGAGCTTTGTAGTCAAAACACAAGGCGTTCATGATTAGAGGGCAATACCTCTCTTTCTGGTGACACAGAGAGATGAATCAGACACAGGGGGTGGGGGGATTAAAAAACACTCTTTATTTTTAGTTTCATCCCAGTGTATTGATATTCTCTCTCTCTCTCTCTCTCTCTCTCTCTCTCTCTCTCTCTCTCTCTCTCTCTCTCTCTCTCTCTCTCTTTCTCTGCAACTTTGGCACCTGCCCTGGGTTCTCAGGGGTCCTATTTCCTGTCAATCTCCTTTACTCAAGTTTCTGGGTCCTTTTTTGGGGGGGTTCTTTTGTTTGTTTTTTTTTTTTGTATGGCACACATCTGAACTTTTTCCCAGGGGTGGTTGTGACAGGGTCAGTGTGGCAGGTAAAGGGGTCATAGCTGCCAAGGAAGTCTGGCATGTCTGAAGGGAGAGCCTTGAGAGGTGGAGGCCCTGAAAGACGGGCATCCAGGCTTACACCAGAGAGGAAACTGTTGGAAACTGGCCTTCGCAGCAGCAGCAGAAACAGCTCTTGGCATTATGGCAGGGGAAAAGGCAGCCAGAGTCAACGACAGATTGAAACACACAGAGAGAGAGAGAGAGAGAGAGAGAGAGAGAGAGAGAGAGAGAGAGAGAGAGAGAGAGAGAGAGAGAGAGAGAGGAGGGTGGGCAGGAGGAGACAGTTTGGGTGTTACACATCATAAATAACTTCCGGATGTGTACTGAGATGCCAGTTGGGTTGTGTGCGACAGTTCTTTCATGCTGGTATGTCAACACTGCTGTTCTCTGACTGGAAGGTTCTAGAGAGTGTTTCTATAGCACCCAGTGCTGAGCCATACACAGCCAGGAGAAAGGTGGCGCTGTGGTATATTGGGAGCAATACTGGATCTCAGTCTTATACATGTCACCCAGATTCTCAGAGATTCATTCACATGGACAAGCTAAACTTGGGGTAACATCAGGCACCCTCACTGGAGCCCCGGCTCTTCACAGTGTTAGGCTATGTGCTTCCCACTTTGTAGATAGATAATGTTTACATATGGTACACAAATGCTTTCAGAAGTTAAGAGTAACATAGCAGTGAAGAGGGGTCTGATAAGGGGCTTGGAAGTGTCTTCTCTGACTAGTTTTAGATATAAGCAAGCTTCCTCAGCTCAACTTAAGGACAGTTAAGACCAGTGTTAGGCTCAATAGCCAAAAAGTGAAGAAAATGTCAAGTTCTGATGCACCATTAATGGGCAAAGACCAGAAAATCTGTGGGGACTTCAGAGGCCACTAAAGGTTGGGTCAAGTGTAAGTTAGAAAAATAGGAAAGAACTCACCAGAAGGTTGTCGGAAACAATAGGAAGAAACTAACTACATACTGCTAACCAAGAAGCTAATGAAGAGGAGCTGTTTCTCATTGCATTGGGATTTGCAAATGAGCCTTGCTACACAGAAGAGTGCTTGTAAAATATTCCTGAACTCTTTAAAAGCTTCGCTTTATTTTGTATGTGTGAGTGAATGAATGCTTCATCTGCATATATGTGTACACACAACATGCCTGGAGCCCATGGAGGTCAGAAAAGAGTGTGGGTGCACCTGAAACTGGAGTTACAGACGGTTGTGAGTGCTGATAGGGGTGCTGGGAATGGAACCCTGGTCCTCTACCAGGACATTAAGTATTTTTAACTGCTAAACCGCCTTTCTAGTCCTGTTTAATTTTTTTTAAACCCTTTAACAGGTCCTTTACTATTATTCTTTTGTTTTACTTTATTCCTATTATTTACAAGGTCCCATCTTCAGAAGGTAATAAGTGGTTCTCTGTGACAGGCAGGAAGGATATTGATATTGTTGATTAGAATGTTTAATGTCCTGGTACTCAGTGGGGGTTTAACTCCCTGACTTCCGTAACGTCTGTCAGTGGAGTATGGGCCTTCTGTGTGAGATTGCCTTCTTATGAGGTGGGCACACGCAGTTTCCTCAGAAAAAACTACTTTAGAGTATACAGATTATACTTTCTCACCTTAGATAATATAAATGGGCAACATGGCAGGCTGCCATGTTGTCCCAGGGGCCAACATCAGGTAATGTGTTTTTCAAGTGCCCCCCCTGTTCTAATTCTCTCTCTTTCTCTTTTCCTCCTCTCTGTTTCTCTCTCTGTGTTTCTCTCTCTCTCTCTCTCTCTCTCTCTCTCTCTCTCTCTCTCGCTCGCTCTCTGTAAAACCAACTCTTTCTACGGTTTCTGAAATTTTTACATGTATATAAGAAGTTCTTAAGCCAGTCAGAATATATTACTTGTCAAAGTACCAAGCAAGCATATAAAGAGAAGCCGGATGGTTTATTTATAGTGTATAGGCACATATTAATAAATAATTTTGTTGTTTTAGGGCATTTTAGATAAAAGTGAACTTGTTAGATCATTATCAATGTTCTCTGTGGATTTTTTCCTGTCACGGTTCTTATCCCTTCTCCCTGGCATTTGGTTTCCTGAATATAATCAAGAGACCTTATGTGTTTTCTTCAAACTCTTGCACTTTAACTTTTGAAAAAAAAAAGTCTTTGGATATTACAACAAAGTCAGAGTCAACTAAAGTGGTTTCTCAGCAAGCTTTTGGCAATCATGGAGCATGTTAGCTTTGAGCCATTATACTCCCAACCTAGTCCCACCCAAAGGAAGTGAGCTGTGAATGAGCAGACAAAGAGAGAGACAGAGACAGAGAGACAGAGACAGAGAGAGACAGGGAAAAGAGGAGAAGAACGGAGAAGGCTGACTGAGGGAGGGCAAGAGAGTCAAGTAATTGCTTGACTCCAAGTTAGAAGATGTTCTCATCTTTATTTCATCTGGGACCAATCTCATGCCTACGTTCCAAAACTCATTAAATGCTTTTTAGCAAATATAATTCTCCACCAAGGGGGAAAAACAATTCTCTTAATTATTTTACTAAATTCAGCATAGAAAAACCACTTTGGGGTTGTGATATTGGATAGAGAAATCACATTTTTACTTGCTTCTTTTTTTTTTTTTTTTATTACAAGCCTAAACACAGAATGGCCCCAGCACTCTGCCCTGGGACTTGGTCTGAGGCAATGGCCTTTTGGCCTTCTGACCATTCACTCACTTCTGCGAATTTCCTTTCTGAGAACTGGAGACCGTTGCCTCAGAAGTCATTTTCCAATTCTTCGAAAAACTTATTCACAGTTGCCGAATGAATTGGCCTCATGGAGAGCAGGCGGTGTGAGACCTAATGTGACACACAGCTGGGAGGAATATTTGCTGCAGGGACACCGTGCCAGCATGACTGCTTGTGGTTCCCTCCTCCATCTGCCCGCTTTTGCTCAGACCTAGGTTTAGAGAAGCTTCAGGGGTACTAAATAAATTCTGTCCTTACTTTAGCAGAAATTAGGGGGCTAATGGTGTCTTCTGATTTGTGGTCCTGCCATGGGTTAACCTTCTCTCCATTTTTTCAGCCTGCTTTTCAGGACCCCTTTCTTCATAATCCCATGCAAGTTTTCTCATCTTTAAAGCCTAGAGACCTGTGATGGGTATGGTCTATACAGGCTCTATCATGAGAAATACATGTGTTTTCAAGCAAGAACTACATCTATAAATGGGCTAATGACAAGATATGACCCTCAAGGTCTCCTAGCCATTTCAGTAGAGTAAAGATAGAGGAGACAAGTGAAACTTTTGGCTTCGAGTAGTAGCAGTTCTGCTAAGAACCAGCAGAGAACCCCTCAGGTACTCCACTCTATTAGGTATCTTGCTATAGCTGTGATAAACTAAAAATAACTTCAGGAAGGAAGAGATTAGTTTGACTCACAATTTCAGTTCACGATTAGCTGGCTGAGTTGCTTTGAGCATGCTTCTGTGTCAAGGCAGAAAGCAGCATGCTAGAAAGGGCGTGGTGGAGGAATGTATTTTATTTCATGGAGGGATGGTGAAACAGGGGAAGAAAGGGAGAGGGAAAAGAAAGAGGAAAGGAGGAGGAGATGGAGGGAAAGATATGAATAGATAAGAAATGCCCTTCAAAAGCATGGTCCAGTGATCTCCTTCCTCAAGCCTCACCCTAATCCTCAATAGTCCAATTAGGTGTCATCCATTTCTTAAGCAAATATTTTTATTATCTAAGCACATGTCAATTACACCACAGGCTGGGAACCCCGGACTCAGGATATAAAGCTGTAGGCATCACTTCATGTTTCAGTCTGTTGCACCTGGACTGTAAACTCAGGGAAGAAAGAAGAGGACTTCAGAAGAGAACAATAAGAGATGGATGGCGTAGGAACACTTTCATCTACTCTGAAAGGCTCACCAATTTGTCCCCACCTCCCCACTAACATAAACTCTCCTCATCTCTCTGCTTCTGAATCAAGAAGATACTCAAATAAAGGTCAGTTGATGAGTCCACACCTCTCTACTACTTCTCACTGAACGGGAGAGACTTGGTTTACAGAGACTTGCCTTTGGCAGACGTTTCTTGCAGTGGGAAGATGACCCGTCATAAATTCCTCACATTCTTCACAACATCCATGCCTTCTTTGGCCAAACCTTGTCCTTTGTGCTCCATAGGCCACAAATCACCCCTTGCTTCTCTTTTCAGGCTGTGTGTGCATGGTCTAATGCTCTTCTTTTAACCCAAGTCCCTCTCTCGCCCTTGGCTGTGGCTCTTGGCATATGAATCCTCTCACAGCCCCCATCTGGGTTAGTCATCTGAGGCATCTCCAGCTGTGTTGCTCCAATCCTTCTACCTAACTTAGGATGCTTGCTGCCTTTTCTTCAAATGTCAGAGTCGCTAAGGAGGCTATGCTACCTAACCTGAAGTCTAAAATTCTCTAGCCCAAACTTATACAGTGTAGCATAGACAACGCTTCCATAGAAAGAAGAACACAGATGGAGGTTGATGCCTAGAGGAAATCCACTAGCGAGTGAGCCAAAGGGCATAGTAAAAAGACAGAGATACAATCCATTAAACACTGCTGCCTTTGTCACTTCTAGAAAAACGGAAGCCTTTCCAACAACACTTGGTCAACAGCGTCTTCCTTTTAAGTGATTTCTATTGTCCTTTTCATGTCTTATTACTTTCTATGTCTTATTTATATCTTTATAGCATCTACCTGGGGTGGGCATTATGCCTATATCCATTTAACACATCTGGAAGCCGAGATTTACCAAGATTAAGTTGTAACTTAGTTGATGAAGTAGCAGAATCAAGCCACCTTCCTGGAAATACTCTAAAAGAGGGAGGACCATTAGTGAGATATGCATACCACGTGATAGGAGTGAAGGGTATAGGGGAGGTCTTTTAAGCTGAGCCTTCAACTCAAGTATTCAAGCATTTGCATTAAACAGTTTTCTCCTGGGCCCTGGGGTGAGTTCTAGAATGGAATACGTGGCTTTTGCCCCTGGGAGACATGTTTTTGAACTTCTGCCACCAAGGACACAGCTTGGGGACGTTGGATGCTCACATGTCATCTGTAAAACCATGACTCATTTTCAGACAGGGATACTCAGCTCCATCAGATAGCTAGACAGTTTCACTTATGTTAACCAATATTAAAATAATGAAGTTCACCTATGACTCAAATTTCCCAACAAATTGTATTACTAGTGTTTTTGCAATTTGTCCTCATCTCATCTGGAGGTAGATAATTACGATAAAGCTATAGTCGCAGACAAAATGCAATGTAATGTTGCATTTCTTTAATTAAAATCTAATTAATTATTTAATTTATTTAGTTAAAATAATGTTTTATTGTAAGGATTTCCCATGTTGCCACCCGATCTTCAAATTCATAATTTTCAAGGTGCAGAATATTTTATTGGGTAGATTTATCATCCTTAGATTCTTCATTTTTGTATTACTACATATTTTGGCTATTTTCAGTTTTATTATTGTTTTAACTAATGCAGCAATTAAGTGTTTTTGTAAAGATCTACTAGATCATCTATAAGAGGGAATGTTCAGAAATCCAGTTGTTGAATCAAAGGATATTCTCCAACAGTCCTATTTTGATGACAGACTGCTTTTTCACTATAAGAACCAGAAAGAATTTAGTCACCAAAGCAGATAATTATATCCAGATTTTCTTTCGGTGCTCAGAAGGAGAAAGTTAAGGTGAGGCCCAAAGAGGAAGCATACCTGCGTCCCATGAATTAGAATAAAGGAACCACTTCCTGTTTTCAATTACTAGTGCTGTTTCCTATGAAGGGAACATGGGGTGTAACCAAGCTTGAGTTTGGCATTCAAAGGTTTAGCAAGTAGGAGAAAAACCAAGGGAAATGAAATCGATGACAAGAAATCCTGCTTCTCAATTTTCAAAAGCACTATGTACCTATGAGGTTTCTTCCCTAAGGAGGCACTCAAGGGTCACAGCTGCCGCAGCAACACACTACCCCAGGGGACGCAGTAGACTTTCCCCTCCCAAATAACAGAAGCTTCTTTTGAGCTAAAGTACTCTCTGGAGAACTGGGCTCTTTTCAACCTTCTTTGAGGGGCAGGGCACCTAAGTTGCTGACGATCTAACTTCCCATCTAAACAAAAAAAAACATGGGCAACCATGTGTGTTCTTCTGTTACCACATTATTCATTCACAGAGTTTTATTTAGTACCTACTCTGTAGTCTAGACACTCTTCTCAGCAAATAATATGAAGGATGTGACAGATCAATACACCCATGATCTCAGTGACTAATGGCAGTCTTATTGGATACTGCGGTGGAGGGATGCTGAATTCAACACCTCAGTGACGATTATCCAGAGAAAGTGTTTAAGTCTCCGTATAACACAAGAAAGTGAGTTTGGGTCCTGGGGTGTACTCTGCTCTATTTCTATTCCATTAACCTCTTTGAACATGGAAAACAAACAAAAGCAGTATTTAACTCTTTCTTTGCCTTTACCTTCTGTTTTTTTGAAGACTAGCCTACTTTTCTCATTTGGTTTTATGGACCTAAAACCCGGAAATGTCATCCATGTACTTCTAGGTCTAAACTTATGTCAGATATGTGGGCATTTCCTAAATGCTCATCGATACCTGTATTGACAAATAGTTCACAAACAGAAGCCATATGAAAAACATCTGGGCATTAGAGGAAACCTAACATCGGGGACTAGGGATTTGACAGCACTAAAATTCTGGCTGTGTGCAGTCCTAGGTTTGAGTTGGGACCACACATGCAGCACCATCACCACCATTACTACCACCGCTCACAATAATAACTACCAAGCAAACAAAAACTCCCAAGTATTGCAGCTAGTCTCTGTATTTCGAGGTCTTCTTTGTTAAAGGCATGATAATTGTACTTATCTCTACGGGTAACTTCAAATTAAGTGCAGAGAGAGCCTGGAGCATCAGGTGGCATACAGAAGGAACTTGAAAGATGCCACCTCAGATCACTTTTCTAAATATGACCCTGATGACTTGAGAGGGAGATTTTGTGGGAAGCTGATTTGAATGAGGAGCTTTTCTTGAGTTAAGACATTGGTTCCACTTCATCAAGCAATGTGACCCAAGTAAACTACTGAGCATCTCACGGCTCGTCCTAAGAGACAGCAGCCTCACACAGCTTGGGATGCGTACATGAGGAAGCACTTGACAAGTCTGTCATCCCTCAAAGAGTCAGTGATCAGCCCTTATGTACCGGACTTGGTGCTCCAAATGCAGATGAGGACAAAGGAGACAGATAGTTCCTGCCCCTCGTCCCCACCTCCTGGAACTTGGAGTTCATACTGTACGTCAGCATTATCGATCCGTACAGTCAACTTCCTCTGCAGCTATCTCCAGAGAAGGCCTGGCAGTACAAATCACTGTTACAGGTCTTCTGTCCTTTAGCCCTTTCAACAGCCCCACAAAATACCCGGAATTGTCCCCATTGTATAGGCGAACAATCCAAAGCTTCAAATGGCGGATGAATCTGAAGTTCTTTTCAAATGACAGGTCTTTGAGTCTCACTCCTGTACTCAAAGCTTCATGATGGAATGGATTTCTCTCTCATGAATATGTGGTGGTCCCTGTAGCAGCTAGTGGACAAGAGGACCAACACATCCTAGGATACACAATGAACACATACAGTGGTTCTCAAACTTAAGCTTTCATTGATATCACCTGGAGGGACTATTAAAACAAAGGCCAGTAGCCATGCCTCAGATCTCTGTTTCAGCCATTCTGGCCTAGTGCCTGAGAATTCACATTTTCAAGTTCTCAGTTGATCCCATTGCTTCTGTGTGGCACTGGATAGTGTCACCCAATGTCCCTGGATAATGCCTAGACTTGGATAGGACCCAGAAAGAAGAATGGAAAGAAGTAGCCATTGAGGGTGGCAAAACTGAGAAAGATCTCTTTCAAACATTTAAAATATGCCAGAGTATTTTCATATCTCTTTTGATGATTGCCTCATAAAGGTATCCATATGTTAGTCTGGTAGCAGAACCGATTTTATTGCAAATCAGAGAGGAAGGAAAAAAGCCCGTCAAAACCTTCCGAGGGAAGAAACAAAATGAAACAAAAACCATATGTTGACCTTTCCCCCTTCACTGTTCTTTATATTTTCACAGTCTGCGTCGGTCTGGATTCCAGTTAGTACCTGAATACAAGACGCTGGGTCTGAGGGTAGGAAATTAGAGCCTTAACAAGTCCCCTAGCCAAATCAGAAAGTTAGAAAAAGAGATTCCCTCTCATATTAAATGCTGCTTTTCTGAGTTCCATTTGCTTTTGAGCTTTCAAAGTTCTATGATGGGTGTTTCACCTCACCCCAACCCCACCCTGCTCAGTTGTAAAACAAGTCACAGAAGACAGGATTCACCAAAACCTATGTCCTTTTCTGTGCCTTCCACCTTTATTATCCCACAGGGTAATATAGAGAAGTTAAAAAAACAAAGTGGAGTAGGTTTATGATCAGCATTTAGAACTGTATCATCAAAACCTTCTTTCAGGACCATTCAGAACTGGAGCAAAAGGGGATGGAAGGAAGCACATCATTAATGATCACTTACAGAGCCAACTAGGGGCAACAGATGAGAGGACGTATGCGTGTGTGGAAAGGAGAATTACAACATTCTGTTTGTCGGTCAAGCTATACCCAGAGTTCTCAACATGTCTCAAGCAAGGCTTAGGATGGGTCTTGTTGCAAAAGCAGGATTCATCAATTGTGTCCGGAGAGAAGTGTCAGGGAGGAGCAAACAATGCTTTATTTCCAAGCCCGCCTCACACTAGGCTTCCTCAGAGCCTCTCATAGCTTTAAGCCAAATTGTACCCTGTGGGCAGCAGCTCCCAGCTGGTTGAATGAGGAAGGGTGGGGGGCAGAAGCTGTGGCCGATGTGATGATTACAACTTCCTCCAAGCCCCAATTTGCATTTTCCTCTTGAAAAACAAAAGAATTAGAGCTTTTAATCATTTTCGTCTAGGTTTCTACTTTCCACTGATTCTCTGGAGCTCTTCACATATCTTCTTCAAAGATCTATCTCTGGGATAGAGAAGATGGGAATGGTCTCACTCAACCAGAAGTCTGTTGTGTAGTCTCAGGGATGACTGGAATCTCTGGGTTGAGATATTCTCCATCTTCTTAACTGATTTCTTACAAAATTTCTAAGGGCCTTTAGGGAGGACTGGCCACAGGTACAGGAAACACTGATGAGTGTTCCTTAATATGCAGGTACTCCACCATGGCCAGGAAACCTTTGAAGGCTGGTAAAACACTTTGTCTGATCCAAAATGTTCAAAGGCTACTAGGAATCATGACCTAGAGGCTCATGTGATCCAAAAGCAAAGGCTTATTCAAATTACAGCAGAGGGCAGGTCCTTAGAAAGCTGCTGGTCCATGTCTATATTCAGCATCCTTTGCATGATATATAACTACCTGTCTGTGGATTTTCTCACAGAGGGGAAATTAAAAAATTCAAAAGTCTCTATCATCAAAAGAAACTGGAGAAGTGCAGGCCCAGCCTCACAGAGGAGCTGAAGTAGTCAATGCTTTGACTCCCACTGCAATCTTTTGTCTTGCCTGTCTATCAGGATTCATATCTCTAAAGTCATATTTGTTGTTCAAGTGATTCCATGCAAAAATCTTCAAATGGTCTGAAAATATGTGTTCAGAGTCCTGAGCTCATGGGAAGTCCCCTAATGAAGAAGTCTATCTGATGATACTAAAGTCACTTGTTCTGCACTTAATGACACCCTGCACCCATTTTTTTTCAGGAACAATCTCAAAATTCCCTGTTTATCACATTTGATTAAAAGTTCTGAAAAGAATCCACAAGGGGTGTTAATAATTAACCGAGGAACAATGTGTTACCAAGCGTTAGCCTCCCATTAAATGTTCTGGGTCAGAGAAAACAGAAGTGTTAGTTTGCTAAAGGGGATTGGTTCAGAATATCAGAACTATCTTAAGCTGTAATGTCTTCAGTACGTTCTACTCAAAGAGGGGTCCTACTGTCCACCCTATCTAAGGCAGTCCCCACCCTCAATTCCATTACCCTATCGATTCTTTCAAGGCATTTACCAAAATTCGACATGGTCTTATTTATTTATTTGATGGCTTGTACTTTGTCTCCTTTTGCCTTCAAATCCATTTGAATGTGAGGTCTCTAAAGCCAAGGACTTCTGCCACTCGGAATAGCTCTGCAGAGAGTCATTGCTGAATGAATGAACGAACCCATTTTAATACCCATGGGTAGATGGGCTTGTGAATGGTTAGAGAAGCTGGTCGGCCTGTTATTACATCCCCAGTGCACATCATTAGTGCTCAAGAGATGAGTGTTGTCTAAGTAAACGAAGAGGGCTGATCCGCACTATTTTTCATGCTCAAATCAAGTTCATGGGGGAGTGGGAGAAATGAGTGATATTCCAGCCCTTCACAGGATTGGCATAAATCTGGACTCCTTCCGTCATGGCAAATAATAGAAAAGACTAGTTTTCAGATTGCCTTGAGTCTGGAAATAGATCTTCAGAACAGTTGACGGTAGGGTTAGAATTTAAAGATCTTTAGAGACTTCAACACCGAGTCACTGAAAACAGAAAACTGTTTGAAACGGACAGAAACGGGTTCCATCTGGCAGCAAGCCCTGTATCAAGCAATATAGCAAAATATCTGTGAGCTCTGGGGGAGCAGGAGAGTGCAGCACACTGTAATATGAGGCGGGCTCATGAGGGGGATTATGAAATGAAAGCCTAGAGAGTTATCTTTCTACAAAACTTGGCATTCCTGAGGTTTTAATTAGAGTGGGAACTTAAGTTTCACTCTATTTCAAGATTCATTTGGAGAAACTGGAGATATTCCAGCAAGATTTGGAAAAAAAAACTGATTAACTGGATAGAAAACAGAGTTAAGATGTAGGCCTCCTAGATCTTAGGAAGACATGGCTGAGCAAGGTGACTTAATCACTGTGGCGAGGTAAACGCAAGGTTCTGATCCTCATCTCCCCTGAGGACTAGACATCCAATGCTCTGAAGAACAGACATGGAGAAATAGGCTCTATGGACACCCAATGCATTTCCATTTAGAATCAGGAAAAAAATTGGTTGAACCGGGGAAACATGCTGAACCAGGACCTGTGGGAAGAGGTTGCTACCCTGGAGATCTCTAAATGTAGGATGATTACCATCTGCTTTGGAAGGCTTGGCTAGAGGCAGGGGACTGGACCTAAGGACCTCTTGGCTTTCCATCCATCTCTGAGTCTGTGTTTAGAGGATTGCGGTGACTAAGCACCCCCATTCCTCAGGAATCCTCCATTCCCATCACAGGACAGACCCAACACTGTCCAACTCTGAATGGCTTCCCTTGGGAGGAGCTCAATTGTTCTTCTCAGTACTGGAAGGAAACTGATAGTGTTGCTTCAGCTGCTTCCCTTCTGCAGCCCCCACAGAGAGAGGCCAGCTTTTGTCCTGTTGGGGCTCCTAACATGTTGCAGCAGGCGCTTCTCCATCTTGTGTGGGATTAGAAGGTGGGTGCAACTGGACATAGTCATGGGTTGCCAGATCTCCGAGACATTTGAGATCCAGTTTGGATCTATCCCCTTGTTTCTCAGACTAAGAATTAAAAAAAAAAAAAAACTCTCAAGGAATTCAGCTGGTTCTTTCTGCATTGGACTGAATTGTAAACCCCTTGACCCACAAGATTTACTGTTACCTGCGTCTGTACTTTAGCTAGGAGGAAATTTTTTGATGAAGATGAAGGGCCTAAAATCCTATCTTTGGTAGCTTAGCTAGAAGTGAGACAGTGAGAAGGGAGAACACACATGCTAGTAGAATTACCACCAGCATTGCTGTTATCCTCAAATACAAGGGAGGCATTTGAACCAAGGGCATTGAAAGTCCTACTGCCAGTTGCAGTATGTTATATTTCTATAAAATTATGGTTTCAAAAATAATAATGGGTAGATGTTCAATCGATGGCCCAAAGGATGAATTTGCTTAGAAGATCACTTATGTGATTGAGTCTCTCAATCTTTTTGAGACTCTAAAATGGTTAACATTAATTCTAATTTATTTGTTCTGAAAAAGGTTGTATGTGGGAATGATATGGTGTGTGTGTGTGTGTGTGTGTGTGTGTGTGTGTGTGTGTGTGTGTTATATGCAGTTAGTATATTCAGGTACTTGAAGAAACCATAAATCTTCTTTAACTGCTCTCCACCTTATCTTTGAGGCAAAGTTTCACACTGAACATAAAATCATTGGTTCAGTTAAGCAAGGTTGGCTAGGCTATGAGCTTCAGGGACTGTCAGTCTCAGTCACACCCCATACCCCTGGGGCTAAGGTTATAGGTACCGGCTGGCACACTAGGCTTTATACGTAGGCCTTGGGGATCTGGATCCTTCTGTAGCAAGCATACTACCAGCTGAAGTTCTCTCCCCAGACCACTTTTTCTATTGAAAGAGTTATTTCCTCATGTCTGCTGAGTGCTCTAGAAGCTTGTGCTGTAATTGTTTCCCGTACAGTGAAGCTTGTAAATCAGTTCTTCTGTGATGCCCTCTTTCAGTGTTGGCTTCCTATCCCAATGACCTACAGGGATTGTCTATTACTAGTGGTTCAGTGTCTGGAAAATCAAAAGCAACATCTTCAGCTACCAATGAAAGCCAGGTTGATCCAAGTCAGGTCTTTAGACTTGCCATTTCTTCCTGTTTATCCGGACTCAAAGTCTGAGAGCCATGTGTAACGTCTTTCTACAGGAGAGCTACCACTCCAAGTCTTCTGTTATAGGTCTCGTGACCCCTTTATACTTTCTACTGCCTCTTTCAAAATGTCAACAACCTGTGATTCTCCTCCTTCCAACTTCTTCCTACTAATTAAGTGGATGAACTTAGGGCAAAGGAGAGAGGTGATGGGATGCCAGTCCTAGAAGCCAAGAGTGGGAACAGGAAGACTCAGATTGAAGTAAACACCCCAGAAAATGGAGAAGGACCATAAGCCATAGTAAGTAGCTACTGGACAGGGCTGTGACTTGAGGAGAACGATGTGTGGTTTAGCTTTGGCTGTATCATTTACCTCACATAAGAATCGTATAATATGGGCACTGTTATTTGCTTCAGTTTTTATTGCGAATACTGAAGCTTAGAAAGGTTTAATGATGTGTCTCTAGAACTGCTGTCTATTAAATGGCTAAGCCAGAACTCAGACTAGGATCCTTCCAAGCACCAGTTCACTCTACTACATTACTTCTTCCCTTAAGGAGACACTTCTTTTTTTTTTCTTTTTTTTTTTTCGGAGCTGGGGACCGAACCCAGGGCCTTGTGCTCTACCACTGAGCTAAATCCCCAACCCCAAGGAGACACTTCTAACTAGTCAATGGAAATGACTAGAAGTCAATGGGAAGATTGTTCTGCCTCTTAGAACATTCTCTAAAAGTCATTTAGCATGAAACAAGGGGGAAAAACCCCAAAATCCTGGTACACCTCTTAACCACTTACTTGACATGGTATAATAATGTTTAAAAGGTACATTTTCCTTACTTTTTTATAGTGACTGCCCATGTTAGTTTTCTTGGCTGGATCAAGAGGATGAATGGAAAGGAATACCAGCCGGCATCCTGAAAATCCTTCTCCCCTATTCTGTACAATTTCTATTCATTTTTTGCATATTTCTGATCCCAATAATTATTACTTATATCTTCGGGAAGTTTATTAGCTTCTTCTGCCTGGTTTAATAGCATCCAACAAAGATGGGGAGGAAAGGGTAGATGAGGATAGAGACACCACACTCTCTTAGCAGCTGCTCATTTGCTCAAATGCATCTGGTGAATGGATAGGGTGTGAAATTACTCAAGAAACACAGCTGTCGGGAACTTTGGGAATATTTTCATGCCCAGGTTGATTTAAAGCCAGCCTCACATGCAGGCTGAATTATAAGAGTGATAAATGTGATCTGAACATCTCTGCCTGTGCTAGTCATCACCAGTTGTCCCATATCATTCCTCAGGAACCTGAGAAAGAGGTTTTGCTTCCATTTTTTTTGACAGCTTTGGAAATGGTTTGGAAGTCACACAGCTCAATAAATGATGTAAGTAAAAGATGTAAGTAGAGACCTGTCTAACATGAGAGCAGCCTCAGACTTTACAGTGCCTCAAGGTTGGGTACCCAACTCATATAACTTAAAGAACCCAAGGAGATTTACACTTACAGCTTTCCTACCCTTCCTTTTTCTGTGATAATAGAATTACTATCTTCAGATGACTACATTTCTCAGCCTTCCTTGCAGTTAAGTTTGACCATTTTCACAAGTTCTGCACAAAAGAATATAAGAGAAAGCATCGTATAAGAGCTTTGGGATTCTTCTTTAAAAATCAACTAGAAACCCTCCCTACCTTCTGTGTGTGTCCCAATCTCTTCCCTTCCCTTTCCCTCCCTCCCCTCCCCTCCCTTCCCTCCCCTCCCCTCCCCTCCCCTCTCTCTCTCAACTTTCTTTTGGGTATAGCATGATTATAATGTTGAATGCCCAGCAATCTATGGCCATATAGGTGAAGAATGTAAAACAGGAGGATAAAATAGAAAGCCAGAAAGAGCTGGATTCTTTATATAAAAAATACTTTGTTGTTGTTGTTGTTGTTTATCTTGTGTGTTGTGTTCATATTTTGTGTGTGTGTGTGTGTGTGTGTGTGTGTGTGTGTGTGTGTGTGCACGCGCAAGGGGTGTTCACATATACCACAGCACTTTGTGAATGCTGAGGACAACTTTGTGGAGTCAGTTCTCTCCCTGCACTCTGATATGGGTCCTGGGGATTGTCACAACATCAGGATTATGGGACAAGTCCTTCTGCCTGCTGCCTCACTAGCATAATAGCTGGATTCTTTAGGATGTTATGGAGCAGAACTGCCTTGCATGACATATAATTCAGCAGTACCAAACTGTGGAGCTTAAAAATTACAGATGAATAATCATATTTTCATCTTATTAAAGCTTGGACAATCCCAAGACACTCTTCCTTCTCACCTCTTGAATGAAGAAAGGAACAGATGACTGGGAAGCTATGGGGCCTCAAATGGCACCATTATATCTTTAGACTATTAAATTAGGATGGAAATTCTGGAAAGACATACAATATACATGAACAGAGTAAAAGGAGGCACAAAACAGGTGCTTCTGGGGCAGGCTTTATGCTTCCCAGAGAAAGGGATAGCAATCACCATTCATTCATTCATATACTCACTCATTCATTTATTCATAAGGTCACTCCAAAATACTTATTAATAGTATACTACGTCAGGAATCATTTTCAGTGGACTAAATAGTAAGGAAATTTGAATGTATGTTGATAAAAATTATTTTTTAGTTTAAAAAATTATAAACTTTATTATAAAAGACTTGTAAATAAATTAAAACAGAACACCCCCAAATTTACTGGACCTCATGTCTATCTACCCCCATGAACATGCCATAATTTCTTTTAACCTAATTGCCTTCCCACAGAGTTAAGCTGCTCGTCAATTTAAAAGCAGCAGTCATTAAAAACGCAAGCAAAACCATGGGTTACCCACCATAGTTAGGGCACAGTTTCCCAATGCTGTGCACTGTGAAAATGGATGGGAAAGCAAACACTGAGATCCTCAAGGAGTTTATGACTCAGTTATGAGAAAAGTAACCCATAAATAATGACAATACAAAACAGAATGAAGTTAAATGCCTTAACAGGTGCAGGCGAGAAAGGTTCTGAGAAGGAACTCAGCTGAGTCATTGTCCCACTGGCTAGTATGATCCTACCCTGATGTGCTATCCTGTTTGCAGAATAGGGGCGGCTGGGAAGTTGTTTCTGGTCCCCATCCCTGGAGACATTCCAGCACAGGCCTCTTTCAGGATCTGGAGGAAGCAACTTCCTTCTCTACAGACATATTTTATGAGGAGAAAGGTCATTTCCAACTCCTTAATTCTGAGGTTACTGGTTTTTATTTTTTTAAATTTTGTTTTCAGTTTCCAATGTGTGTATCCTTGGTACAAGGTACCATGTTACATAGGCATCTTTTCTGTACGCTTATATCGTTCTTTGACAGTATTTCCCACTATACCTTTCTCCTTCCCCTTCATCAGACCTTTGTTCCTCTTGCCAGCTTAGATTCTACTCTGGTGTCAGATGTACATTCATGAAGTACCTATGTAAAATGTAGGAACAACAAATGAGAGAAAACATGGTATTTGTCCTTGAGACGTACTTAACTCTCTTCATTAACCCCAACTGTATTCATTTCCTGACAAGAACATACCTTACGTGTACTGTGTGCACACCACGTTTTCTTTATCCAGTCTTTGTTGTTGAGCATGTAGGTTGAGTTCTGTAACTTAGCTATTGTGAGCAGAGTTGCAGCAAACACTGGTATGGAATGATCTCTATGATACATTGACTTCATTGACTTGAGGTCCTTCAGGGGAATACCCTCGAATGATATAGCTGAATCTGATAAATCTCCTTTCAGATTTATTGGGAGCCTCCATCCTGACTTCTACAGTGTCTGGATTGGTTTACATCCCAGTCAGCAGTACATAAGGGTCTCCCTTTTCCACATCCTGGCCATCAGTTGTTTAATTTGTTCTTTTAATAACTGCCACACTGGCTAGACTAGAACAAATCCACTTCTATTTTTGAAATGAACTCTTTACATGACAAAGAATTCGAAAATGCCACCGAGATCAAAAGCCTCAGTTGCTCCAATAGAATAAGCAACTTTTGCCATGAATGAAAACAAGCCACTAAATAACGTTCCACGTGGAGACGTCTCATTGGCTCTGAGATTAAAGTAGTCCTGATAAAGCATTGATTATTTGGGGGTGGTAGTTTCTCCATCTCCTCTTTATACTTCATTTGAAGGCTATGACTAACCACTCTCTATTTCTCTATATGAGCAATACAGATAAAGGAAAGATTTGTCATTTTAAGAAATTATTTACATATTTCGTTATAATTTATTTGTTCCTTTGAGTCAATATTTCTTGATACTCTTAGCTTCATTTCCCCACATGTCCATACTTTTTGGTGGATATAGCTATCTTTCCATCTACTCACCTACTTTTGACTTATCCTGTTTAATTTTAATCATACCTTGGGTAGACTGTGGGAAGAAGGGGATTGACTTAATTTTCTTTCAAGCCTCTGGTTACTAGAGTTAGGATTGGGTTCTGGGGTAACAGAGTCAGAATCTTATTCTATTGTAGTCAGTGACTCTTAACAGTGTTTAGAGATAAACAGAAAGGGGTTTAGTAAGATCACAAAGAAAACAAGCTGGTAAGAAAACAGGACAGGGTTAAAACACTCCAAAGCTGTATCGAGTGAAGTCAGTCTCCTGTAAGGAGTTTTATCAATGGCTCCCTACACTTAGTCTAGCTTGTATTTTTTCCAGAAATCATGCAGACAAACCACTGAACTTTCTGATTGGGATTGACTTTGTCAGTAAGTATGTCTCAATCCCCCTGACTAAAGATAGATAAAGTCTATCTTCAAGGATTTGAGACGACTGCTCTCAGTTCAACATCCCTCCAACAAATTCCGTGAGCATTACCAGTCGCCATCATTGTCTTTTTTACTTGTTTACAGAGCATGGCAAATGTAACGTTTACAAAACATGATAAGGAAGTTCCTACTTCTAAAAGTTTTAGATCAAGGTACAGAAAGATCTTTTCTTGACACTCACAGAATCGAGGGCCTTCCCATGACAAGGATAATGCACTCAGAATGTTCCAAAGTACACAGGACAAGCAGGAGCAAAATGTCTGATGCTAGTTAGAGACCAACATGCCTCCTCTGGTGAGGTGGGATATAAGGAACAACCAAGAACCTAACCTGCACCTTACAGTGAAGCTTCTTCACCACAGGAAGTTCAAATCAGTTCCTACCACTGTGGGCTTGCAATAGCATACACCATAGGACTTCATAAGGAGAAAACGAGAGATGAAGAAGATGGGAGATTGGTCATGTGAATATACCAATCATTGGGGTGGAAAGAATGCCTAGGAAATATACTATGTATCTTCCAATCAGAGGGTCCCAGCAGACAGGACTCATGCCACTCTCATGGTCCTGTAGCACTGCCCACCTGTACTTTTCTAAGCTCTGAGCACCGATAGCAAAAACCCTGTCAGCAGTTCAGCATCAGTGTTTGCTCCATAGGTGCTCACACATCTATGCATGTATCAGTGCTCACAGTGGCACATCTGGAACACTAGCTGTTAGATCAGTGTAGGCCACTTGACAGCCTTACTATTGACATTGACTTGCTGAGCTGGGACCACTTATGGCAAACCTTAAAAGAAATGCATGTGTAAGAGGTGATAATTAATTTTCTACTGAAAAAATCTATAGAGCAAAGTATAGAGACAACTATGTGCAAAGCGATTTGAGGACAGGCTCCTGAAAAAAGAAAGAAAACTGCAAGGGCCTTGCAGAAGAGTTAGTTTGGAAAATGCTAGATAGGCAACACATCGTACCCTGTGAAAACTTGTGACTTCAATGTGAAAAAAAAAAAAAAGAGGTTTCAATTAAATTGGATGTTTTTTAATCTCCCTCAGAGTTGTTCAGTTTTAGGGGTTGTGAAGCTGAGAACTTTATTAGGCTGGAGGAAGCCTTCTAGAAAATCCTGGAACCCCATAGCCCTTGGTTGGTGAGACAAATCACCCACGGGTGGACACAGTTTTGCCTTTAGAAGCATTGTGGTCAATGGCATTCTTTTATGTTCATGGGTGGCTAAGCCTGGAATGGTTATACTTGGTTGTAGCCCAGGAATGCCTCTGCTGTGCCTTTCCAAACTCGTTTTTGTGGGTTATAGACTTTAAGGAGTGGGAGAGTTCCCTATAGGGCTCAGCACTTCTTAGTTACTTATTTATTTGTTTTGGACTTTTGTTTTGAATTTGAAAAGGTAATTGAAACACTCATTGCAATAGTAAAGCACTTTGAAGCTCAGGCATTCAGCCTAATTCAGAAACTTTTAATTGTGTGGTCTTTATGTGCTAAACATTGTCCTGAATTCTGAGGCTATACAGAGGAGTAGTAGGCCACTGATTCTGGCTGGATGAAACTTATGATTAAATGTATACTTAACTCTATTACAAGTATATATTGGGATTTTTTTCTTCCATGTACAAATAAAGAGATACCTGGAATATGAAGACACTGCTTCTTGCTAATGGTGTAATAGATGGTCTCAGCCTTAGGTGTTACCCAGAAAAGGGACTGAAAGAGAATGCAAAGATCTGAAGACGTGAATGTCACCAGCACGGTGGGTGCCTAGTTTGGTTGCCTGGGTGTAGGCATCAGTGGTCACACTTAGACTTCTATGTTCTCATAGGTGTTTGTGTGTGTCTGGGTTTCTCGGCGCACTCACTTGGAACGATAATACTTGCTGTTTTACACAGGTGGCTGAGAATGCAGTGTGCGAATGATACACGGAGGTGTTTAAAACAGTGCCATGCATGCAATGAGAACTCAGAATGTGTAAGTTATTATTCCTCAATGTAAATGTTATTCCAAGTTATGTCTTTGGCTTATTTTTCCCTCCCCAAACCCCCCTAGTAGGTAGACTATTGCCAAGATGTATCATATGCCCCAGCCACGCATTCCATAGAGTGATCTCTAGATTCTCCATCACATTCTCTCTCCAAAAGAAATCTCCATTCACCAGATCCCCATTCTACATACTAGCTATGGATTTCAGAGAAACACAAGGATTCTCATTGTATATAACAGAACCTGCCTTCAGAGTAACCAAGCCCAAGACTGACCTTTCTGAGTGAGTGTCTAGGCTTCTCCTGTATCCTCAGAGAAGAGCACATGCAACAGGAAAAGGGCAGACCCATCTTTCTGATATTCCTAGATTTCCCTGAAAGATGACAGCAATACCAAAGGAACAAGACAAACACATCATCTGGTCAATGGCATGTGCCAATGTTTGACTTCACTGAGTCTAAAGGCCATCTCCACTTTTGTGAACAAGCCAGGGCTTGGCACTCTTTCTGAAGCCTCCAAGCACATTCTAGGACAGCTTATTTAAGAATAATTTTTTTTAAAAGACCTCACATCCTCAATTATGAAAACTGTTCATAGATAGAGCCAGATAAATGATTCAGTGGAGGTGAAAGATTGCTCACCAAGAGGCCGATGAAGTTAGAGGTCAACACTGAGTATAAAGTCAGGCTATTGGATACAGCTCAGACATCTTACAGGGATGACAAGAGGGTGTTTTCTGTTTTCTGTTTACCTAACAGTCTGGGAACAAATTGGTGTACACAGGCTCGTGTCTTCACATTCCACTGAGTCAGTCTGCCATTAATGTAGTGCTTGGCAGGGAGGTTGAGGGCTGGCCACACAAGGACCTGAATTGCTCCGTCACTTCAGATCTGGCAAAGCCTAAAGAATCTTGGATCAGGGTGTGGAGGGAGGGTAAGAGAGGAGTGGAGGCCATGGCTCCAGCCACCCACAGAGCCATTTCTAGGTTTTGATTAGGAAAATGCTAGACCTGACAGCCTGAACTTAGAAGGTCCAAAGGTATTTTGACATTTAAGAGGAACGAAGGGATCATGTTTCAGGGGAATGGTCTCATTTGGAACTTGTGACTCAGAACTTGAATGCATAGCAAGTGCAGTTAGCAGAATGCCATTGCTGTGTCTCTGTGTTACACAATGGCACGGCAGCATTCCTATGAGAGCAGAACCGTTTCAGCAATGCCACTGGGAGAGAGAAGTCACACACAGCCACCTGTCCAACAGTTCTCAGAACTTACGTTTAAAATGTTTTACATATGTCTTCATGTGTTCGGAGCGAGGTTTTTCCAATACTCAGTCAGTTTTGTCATGGGTGATCATTGTCTGTCAGGAAGTGAACTTCCAACTGATGAATTAAATTCGTTTACAAATTTCCCACAGTGAAACCAGAAGAGGCCAGGTCAGGTGTATAGGAGTTTTCCAAAGGGATCACTGCCCAGTATCTCAGCCCTCACCTCCCAGCTACTTTTATCTACCGCCCCTCCTTTAATGCCCCATCTGGGATAGCTAGAGTCAAAACCTTAACGGGCCAAGGTGGATCGACTTGGGCAAGATGTCCTGTCCCCTTATCCTAGCAGAGAGGAGATGCATGCCACTGTAGGACAGAGGCATCCTGCTGTTTTGTCCTCATCCCAGGGTGACCTCAGCAGGCAGCTTGGATCGGAAGCTGCCATTTCTCACCCCAACACTGGGAAAAGATGACTCATGGACACCAGTAGAGGATAAGGAACTGGCAAACCAGTGATGGAGATAGAAAGTTGTGATCACTCCCGATAACACTCCCTTCAGAATGAAAGGAAAACTCGGTCCTTATTTAGCAAGTGACCAGGTGCAAGAAGTAGACTTTGCCTTTTTTCTCTCATCCCTTGGTCAGGTTACTCACTACCTAGAAGTGCTTAGAAGTGCTTAATGGGTCCTTATAAGGACCTGCACGTACACGGTGAGTTGGCAAAGAATTGGGAGACTATGCTGAATTCTAAACTGAAAAGAGAAGAAAAGCCTTCATTTAGGGAAAAGTCAGAGAGAAACGAACTCTGGAAGGAGCAGGCATATCAAACCTGTTAGCATGTAATAATATTTTGTCAGAGACTCTTCCCTTGTTTCTGTTCGAGTGTAGACATTCTGCTACCATTAATCTTCTAATCAGATGGGAACAAATCTATTTATAATTGACATAAATGACAGTCTTATTTATAGTTCTCCTTCGCCTTCCATGTTTCTCTGTGGGAGATTTTCCCTGAAACGAAAGCCTAGTTTTTTTTTTTTTTTTTTTTTTGGAGTTTTTTTTTTTTTTTTCTGAAGTAACTGTATCCCAGAGACAGCCTTGATCATTTCTGTAGCCCGAGAGATGTACGTAATTAACCTTTTACCCCTACTCAAGGGGTGGTGGAATGTGCAAAGGACTGACCAATGATATAATGCCTCCTATTTTTGCCCTTGACTGACATTTTAGTCAGAAGAAATAATGCATGATCCCAAATAAGAAATGATAGATCCCAGGCTATCATTTCTTAAAGGACAATGAAAAGTGCATGACTATCAGCCAAGCTAACCCACTTTCTGCTTCAATATGTCTTGTAGTCTAATTCTCCTTCAGTTCTGAGAACTTGCTATGCAAATAATATCTAGAAGGTAGTAGTGAGGCTTGAGTCCCGGAATTTCGGAACAACTTCACAGATGTCATGTCATATCACTTGGCAGACAGGTGGGATGTTCGGATCCCTGTTTTAAAGGGAGAAAAATTGCTTGAAGTTTCCCAGCTCAGAGCCAGCTACTTCAAAGCCCTTCATGATGACCAGAGTTCTTAACCTCAAGTCAAGAGTTCCTTTTTATACTCATTGTTGATTTTGGTTGTTAAATAACTGTTACTTCGATGTATACAGACACTTAGATCTGGGTCTCTGTTTAATTCAGGAAAATTATTTTTATGCGTTGAGATATTAATGCCTGTGCACTCTCCATCAAACCCTATTTGTGTTGTGGAACAGAGATCAGTGGAGGTGGGAGGGAGACCTTATAACTCTAGGTAGAATTTGGATATTAACTTCATGTTGGAAAGACTGGTCTGGCAAGTTCACAAAAAGAAGGATTCCTAGGCGATCTTTTCAATTCCAACTTAGATCAACTCATCCACACCCCATCTCTGGCCTCTTTCAGGAGAGGGAGCACATTAGTATTCTCAGAAGGAAGATGCTTTACCTTACATTTAAACATCAGTGGATGCCCTTACATGATCATGTATAAAGACAGCAAATAAAAATTCTTGATATTGAGTTGGAAATTCAGCGACATGGTTTGGAGGTAAATAGAGAGAAAGGCATACTGTTTTAATGTATCATTTAAAATACTAGGCCATGGTACTTATTAAAGATCATTTTTTAAAACCTGATTGACAGACCTCACAACAGACTTTTGATACTATGATAGGTGCCTATCAATGGTGCTATTTAGTCTTTGGCTTTATTCATTCAGCTCACTAACTCTATAAAAAATAAATAATAGTTTATGAAATATTGCCAACCTTATTTACATTTACAGTAGGGACTTTCTGCTTTTTCTACAGCCTTTTATAGTTGGCCACTTGAATCAAATTTCATTATGTTGAATTCATTTCTGGAACATGAAATTGACTCTATAATCTTTATGGTAAAGAGCCTATCTTTCCAAGTCCTCAGGGAAGGTGAGGAAGAGGGTCTGTTTTATGGGAGGCACTCCAAAACTATAGAAATAGATATTTTGGGATTTAGGAGGCAGAACTTTTGCATTTCCTTTTTCCTGCGCCATTTATGGTTTACCTGGCATTGACTCAGTGCTCAGCTCTCAGCCGGGGCCCTGGAGATAGACCAGTTCCTATAATTCTAAACAAGTTGCTCCTTGTGAGGCATGCCATAGTGTTTTAATCTGGAGATTATAGCAAGCTTCCAACAGAAAGGTTCACATTCTATTTACCTAAATTCCCTCAGCAGTTTCCTTTTGATACATCACTCCTCACTTTCTCCTGGAAAATGCCTAAAAGTCCAGAGGGATCATCCAACCTGGCCATGTCTGCATTTTAAATGAGTTACTGTCTTCCTATGGGAATGCGCTACCACTCTTGGCCTGTGGGGGGGTCCAAAGAAAAATGGGTAACTTAATGAATTCCATGCAACATTAGCATACTGTATACAAGGAAGCTAGGGAAATCTT
The DNA here is from genome assembly GCF_021556685.1 of Rattus norvegicus. NCBI lineage: Eukaryota > Metazoa > Chordata > Mammalia > Rodentia > Muridae > Rattus > Rattus norvegicus. The sequence continues at coordinate 32,005,145 of NC_141540.1, read as the reverse complement.
ACAGAAATTAATTAAATATAGCTCTCTTTCACCTTCGACAAGCTGATGAGGGAACACAGAAACACTCTCCAACAAAACAGCATCAACAAAAACCAACCCCCAGCCTCCAAACCTCAATCACGACACATGAAATAGAGCACCTTATAAAGGCCTCTAGAGTAATACTATCGTTTTCTTGTTTCAGCAGAAAGTTGACCTCTACCAAAAGGCTTTACAAAGGAGCTTACATTGGATAGAACAAATGCATAAACAAGACCTGGTAGTAGGTCATGTAGGTTGGATGTTGGAAGATGTAGGGGACATTTGTAGACCCAATGACCCAATTGATTTAGTGGCTCTTTGACTAAGGCAAGTCATATTGAGAAGTGAAATGGGCCAGAATAAGACAGTTGAGAATAGTGGAAGTTTAGGTGAGGCAGAAAGGAAAAGACGTGTCAATATGAAGAGAGTTGTCCTTCAATTAATATTGAGCCCAAATTGATCCTGTCTAAAAGTAATTCAGGGGCAAAGGTGAAGCAGAGACTGAAAGAATGGCTGACCAGTGACTGACCCATCTTAAGACCCGTCCCAGAGGCAGGTGCCAAGCCTTCACACTATTAATGATGCTATGTTACTTGAAGACAGGAGCCTAGCATAACAGCCTTTTGAGAGGCTCTACCCAGTAGCTAACTGAGACAGATGCAGATATCCACATTGGATGGAGGTCAGGGACCCCTGTGGAAGAGTTAGGGGAAGGATTGAAGGCCCTCAAGGATATGGCAACCCTATAGGAAGACCAACAGTGTCAACTAACCTGGTCCCCTGAAAGGCCCAGAGATTGAGCCACCAACAAAAGAGCATACATGGGCTGGTCCGAGGCCCTTGGCACATGTGTAGCAGAGGGCTGCCTTGACTGGACTCAGAGACAGGATGTGCCTAATCCTATAGAGACTTGATGCACCAGGGTGGTGATACCAGGGGGAGCTTCCCTATTAGAGGCTAAGGGGAGAGGGGATGAGGAGAGAAAGTCTTCAAGGGTGGACCAGCAGGGGAGGCAACATTTTGGGCTGGAAATAAATAAATAAGTAAATAAATAAATAAATATTGGCAGATAGTTCAGAATTTAAAAAAAACATGATCTCTTCTAAGAAAAATACTTATGAAGACTATATCCAATGTATAGACTGCTGGTTTGTGGGTTCCAATGTAGGGAAACCTTAAGAAATGCAATCGGACAAAGTCTGACAATAGCCTTCCTTAACATGCCTTGCTGACAAATTAGAGAATTTGGGCTCAATTTATTTAGCCATCCATAGTCACCGGAAAGTTGTTTAGGAAAGGAATAAAGTGATTAGAACTGTGTTTATAAAGATTAATCTCTTGGGTGGGATGGCTGGTGTCAGGCAAGATTGGACACAGAGCAACATAGAGAAGGCTGTTGCAATAGTTTTGCTGAGTGATGAGGAGGCTCTGAATGGTGACGGGACTGGATGGAGGGACACATGTGGAATCTTCCAGTGAATTGATAACAGCTGTTCTGGATCTTGGTACAAAACAAACTATAACGCCACAGCTTGCTTTGTGTAAAAGAGTTGGGTTTGATGGTCTGTACTGTCCTAAACACACTGGGTGATTGCATAAACGGTCCATTGAATTGGCTGGAAACCTGGCCTTTTCTGCTTGACAAGGCCAGTAGCCAAATTCTCCACTTGCTGTTGAAGGAGCATCCCTTTGATGATCTCTAGTTATTAAATGTTTGGGATTTCAGATTTGGGTTCTTCTTTCAATCAAGAGAGCTTGATATTTTACAAATTCTGGATGACGTATACCTTTGGTATGTCTGGGGAGAGCTATGAAGTTGTGCAAAAGATAAAGTCAGTGTGGTATTTGTATGAATCAGCGGAAGTCAGCTGAGTGAGTGGGTGACCGTACAAAGACAGTAAGTGTATGATGGATGGAATGAGAGAAACGTGGATAGTTCACATCCAAAGGAATCTTGCATATCTCAAGTGGAAACAGCCTGGGCCCGTGCTAAAAGCAGATGAGTATATAAATGAATGAAGCAATCCTTCAAGGACACCATGGTCAGTGCTGGGCTCACAGTGCATATACTGAAGGCTGCAGCCAAGGGATGCCACTTGGGCTTCAAAGCAGCCCCTCCCTCACATAGTATGTCAGCTTATTTTTCAAGAGACTGTGTTAATTTTTGCTTTCATTTAGGGTATTTTGATTTTTGCAGACATACACATATTACAGCAATTGATGTATGTTGGATTGGTTTTGAGTGGTGACTGGCATCTTGTGAGATATGCTACCAACTCCACGAATGGAGTGGTTGTGCTTACTTTTAAGACTCTTGTTGCCAGCACGGGGCTAAGCAGAGCGCATTCTATAAATGGTGAAATCAAGAGACAGAATCCGAGACAGAGGAAATATCCCTATGTGACTTGGGTTATTAGATTGATATTTAAGGAGTCCTTGTAGCACAAGACTAAGTCTTCTGTGAAGGCAGGCTTCATTTTCTCATGGATCCTGTTCCCCACAAAGCAGGTACCCAGTGTATGATTCTATAGCGAGGCTGGTGGTTGCTGTAATTTAGCTACCATGGGTTTTTATCGAAGTGCCAAGTAAAGGTGAATGAGAGAAGAGTGCTAGCAGCCATGAAAGTACACAATTAACGCCATATCTAACTGGACCTTTTAAAAACAGGACTAAAGAGATTTAGATGCAATGTGAACTGCTTGTTCCAGATAAGGCTGCAAATATTATTTCGTCGCTATTGATTCAGCAATATCATTGTATGCAAATGGTGTGACCTGGCTCTAAACAGATCAAATGTAACGTTTTGGTCTAAGAGCACTACCAAGATCCTAGATCAAGTATCGTCAAGGAGTTTCAAAGAAGCTTAAGGAAAGTGCATGTGAGAAAATGTGGAAGTTGTAAAGACTGTCTACCCCCCCCCCCCAAAAAAAAACAGAGAAAAGAGACCACCATCATCCATTTCCAAGGCAGAATGCCTTGGCTAATCTTGTTCCTATGGCAAACTTGATTATTTCGTTGCCTGGATTTATTTAGTTCTCAATAGGTCCAAGATCTTTTAACTGTCAGATGCAAAGCCACTCTTTTGTTTCTTTCTAGCCTCACTTTAGGGACAGGAGTTCAAGCTAGCTTGCTCTCACCTTTATTTACTCCGCTACAGGACCATATCCTCAAAACACTGTAGTGTGTGTGTGTGTGTGTGTGTGTGTGTGTGTGTGTGTGTGTGTGTGTGTGTACCTGGTCCTGTATTACTATGCTCATGCAGGGGATTTTTCATGCTCTAGAATGGCTCTGGGTAAACTTGGATATCACCTTGAGACACAGTTTTAAAGTTTATCCTTTGTCTTCTGATAGGTGACAGAAATATATTCTTCTCATTTTCAGTCATTTCTATTAAACTGAAATAGGAACCGTGAGGGAACTAGTCAGCTGAGACTAATAGAAACCTAAGTATCTGACTGGCATAAAGATATGGAGGCAAAAATGGAGGAATGAAACGCATGCGCTTGCTCAATGCACGCATATAATATACACATCTAAACAGACAAATGCAATGTATATATACAGACACGTGCACACGTGCACACAAGCGCGCGTGCACGCACACACACACACACACACACACACACACACACACACACAGCACTGCTGCTGCTGGGTTATTTTTGAAAACTGTAACTCTTGAAAAAGAAACTGGCAAGATCTTAAGGTCTTGGAGCTTAGTTCCTGGCCCTGGTGACAGGTTTCAAAATTGCAGCCACAGCAATTGGGAATTCCGATTTCTAGTTCACAGAAAATCAGGCCACAGGGTTATCCTTAGAGCATCTCTGTGTTTCCTCAGTGGAGAAACCACTAGCTTGAGCAAATAGGAGCTACTGCCTTGCCTTCCACATTGGTAGAGATCCTAAGCAGGCTTGACCTCAGCATTCCTGTTCGGCTTCAGTAGAAGCTGAGCAGTGCTTAGTTTTTACTATTTTTCTCCTGGACTGAGTGTCACAAGTTATTTTCTAGAACGAGTTCTCTCAGGCCCCAGTGTGCATAAAATCCCCCCCCCCCAGGGATTTAGTTAACATGCAGGTTTGAGATTGGGGGGGGGGTGCTAGGGAGCCCCTGATCCCGCATCTCTATCAAGCTCCTAAAGTGTTTTGAGCAGCCTCCCTCCAGATCGACCTTCATACACCAAGCAACATTCGCATGCATCTTTAAGAGCGTTTGCTAATCAAACACACTTGACCCGATGGAAACACGTGGTTGTTTCTTGATATAAAACACTTTCTATATCTATCAATCAGATTGATTTTTTTTCCCCCTGAGGAGATAGATTTCTCTGTTCTTTAGTATTGCTTTTTTTTTTTTTTTTTTTTGGTTCTTTTTTTCGGAGCTGGGGACCGAACCCAGGGCCTTGCGCTTCCTAGGCAAGCGCTCTACCACTGAGCTAAATCCCCAGCCCCTAGTATTGCTTTTTTTATGTGGTAGTGATAGTGGGGTCAAAGTTATTTATCTTGGGGTTGGGGATTTAGCTCAGCGGTAGAGCGCTTGCCTAGCAAGCGCAAGGCCCTGGGTTCGGTCCCCAGCTCTGAAAAAAAAAGAACAAAAAAGTTATTTATCTTGAAACCAGTCACCTACCCAGTGACTGTAAGGCTCCAAGCGCCAAGTGCGCGCTTCTGAACGAGCTAGAAATAATTCCCTCTTTGTCTTTAGCTTATACACCCAGTACTTTTTGGCATAGTCACTGGCCAATAGCTTATCTATCAAGATAAAATTCCACAATCTCATGCACAAGCATTATCATAAGCAGCCAGACTTAGGGCACGGGCACTTTTCAACATCTTCCATTCCTACAACTTTAGGACTTTCAAAGTCTACCTTAAGGGAAGCCTATTGTGTGACCATGCCCTTGAGGACTGAGATGTGTCCTCCAAATCTCTGCTCTGCACTAGGAGGTGAGGACCAGCAAGAAAGAAGTAACCTCTGGACGCAAAACTCTCTCAACACCCAACTGGAGAGAGTGGAGCTCACTAGCATTTGTGTCTGTGCTGCAAATACAGCCATCGTTTTTGTAGGGAACACTCGCTATGCCTGACACACACAGTAAAATGGCTGAGTCCATAGGGAGGAACAAGCTGCAAATGGTTTCCGTCTGATCTTGTTCTTTTTTTCTTTTTTTCTTTTTTTTCACTCAATAGCCATTGATCAAGGCTGCACAGCCAAGAACAATGAGCCAATGAGCCAATTATAGTTTTATTCCTCAACCATATTGGTTAAGAGTCGCAGCTAAGATTTGTTGTATGTTTCAGGAATGGCCAAGCATCCATATGGAGCAACTATTTGGCGCCATGGCAGCCGACAAAACCAGGGAAAAAGGGGACAAATTATCAATTTCTCGCTCCCAAATTACCCTAAGAAATTATATCCATTTTCAGTAGCTTTGCCTTCAAATGTTTTTCATTACGTGAATCACCGTCACCTTCTGCCAAACTAAATAAGCCTATGAACAACTGGAGACTTTAATGGAAAGAAATGGAGAACTCAAAATGCGTAGGAAAATTTAAGCTTCATGGAAGACTGGAAAGTCAAGAACGCAGCAACTGTGTCTTCTACACCTTTTCTTTAGGTACCTTTTATCAGCAAGCAATAGAAAATGCAGTAACTAGGCAACCAGCTGACATTAAACTGACTCAGGAAAATTACATTTTTTACCTTTTCTCTTTCTCTTTGAGGCCTCCAATGTATCAAACTTCTAAGGCTTAGGAAGCCATCTTTAGTATAATATAGTCCCACTGATGGAGAAGAAAAAAGACCAAGTAAAGTTGGTTCATAGAAATTGGAAGAAGTGCTTTCAGAATGATTAAACACTTGGAGTTTCCAGGACTATTCTTATTCACTAACCAGAAAATGTGACCTAGTTGTTCATGGTGTGGACTTAGACTGTAGTCAGCAGGACTATTTTACGTGACTTTTTAAGGTTCCACTTAATGGGCCTACTTGTTCAGGAGTTTCTTGGGACTGGATGTAGATAAGCAGTTTGCTTTTCCCAGCAGTCTGCTTTGGGGCCTGGTGCACACCAGGTTTTCTCTCCTCTGATTGCTATGTGTGGTTCTTCATAGCTCTCCAATCCTTCAGTTCTGTTTGACCAATAGAACCTTATTGTGGTGTGTGTTTGCTTAGAAAAGGCCCTCCAGCTGTTCTATGTATCTTTCTGCTTCTATGCCAGGGTTCACTTTCCTGGTCTATAATAGCTTCTAGGAAATGAATCAAGAGGTACAAGAGAGAAGAATGGGGTATAAGTTAGGGTTTTCAAACTTGGTAGGACATATGGATGAGGGTCTAGAAGGCTTTGAAAAGTTCATGTTGCTGTAGTCTTGAGCTGACTGCTCAGCTATGAGGAAAACCTCGGAGTTGGTAGTTTAAATAGACCTGAGAACTGAGTTCTCCTATCTCTTCGGTCTCAATACACACTGACAGTAGTAGCCAGCAGAAGGTCAGGGGCCTATTCTGGGGATGGGGAGAATGAAATAGATTTTTGGAGTGAGGTTTTCAATTTCAACTCAGGGTTTTAAGACGTGTTTCAGGCTGGCAACTGTGGCGGTCAGGAAAAAGAAATCTATGGACATGTAAATCCCCTGAGACAGAGAAACCACCTTGTTACTGGTGCACATGATACAACTCATACTTTTTTTTTCCTTTTCTTTTTATCGGAGCTGGGGACCGAACCCAGGGCCTTGCGCTTGCTAGGCAAGCACTCTACCACTGAGCTAAATCCCCAACCCCACAACTCATACTTTTGATCACATTAAAAGTCATGCTCAAACAAAAAGCTGCTTTTTAAATCATTGTCTGAGTCTGACAATGACAATGACAAAAGTAAAACATACTTAGGATGGGCCACTTGACAGAGAAAAATACCTTTCAAGACTAGAAATAAATCCCCTCTGCTGAACGCTGTGCTTTGAGGCTAAGCAGAACTCACTAATAGCTGACAGGAGGAAACGGACATCTTGTGCCTACATATGCTGCCTCAGTGACTACCTGACTACCTCCTAGGGAATAAAGTCTCTCAGCAGCCTCGGGGTGGTAATGTGATAGGCTTCATCTCATGCTTGCTTCTTCCAGCAAGAGAAAATAAAAACTGATACCCATTGAGCCCTCTAACCAAGCAGTAATTAGCCCTTGGTCATTCTAAAGACAAAGAGATAGGTGAGAGGGAGATGGCAGTGTTCAAAAGAAGTTTGAGGAGAGTATATGGTGGAGCTAACCTTTCTAGATTATAATTATCGCAGGAAGTTTGGCAGAGATTGAATGATTGAACCGAACTGTCAGCCGTGAGTAAGGACAAAGGCAAAGTGTCTCCTTCAGTGTGTTAATCAGTGACGTGTCTGGATAGCCTTTTTAGTTTCAGAAACCCTTCTGTCCTTGAGTCTCAGAGCAGGTCTGAGGCATACTATTTTTTATTCATGTTTTATGGTGAGGAGTGTGAGGCTCAAGATCAGACTTCCCCAAGACCACAGAGTTGTCCAGTAGGGGATATGGGCCCAATTCAATGTGAAATTGCTGACTTTCTGGTCAATGAGTCTGATGATGCTCAGATAGGAAAAACATATAAGGGAGGAGAAAAAGTGAAGGCTAGAGAGGTGATTTATTATGGGTCTAAGAAAGGAACAGGCATAGGCACAGAGGTGCCAGTAGCCAGCATCCTTGACACTGGCTTCAGGTGATCTCCCTCTAACTTCTTAAGCCTACAGATTTGTAGTGGGGCATTTCTTATGTCCTTACCTCTCTTACCAGAACTGAGTGTGTCCTATAGCTGTAAGTCAAAAAAGGAAAGCCTGCAGAAGCCTTTTAAAATAGCTTCTAGAAAGAGTTATATGTTTTCATAGGAAAGTTTTCCTAACTCCTTCAACTCTTCTCATCGCTTGATTCGAGCAATGGCCATCAGCTCCTGAATCAGTGACCGAGGCCTGAGCCCATAATCCCTTCAATTAAGGGAGGCTTCCTAGGCAGTGTGTTATCTTTAATTTTATGCATGATTTTGTTCCACTTTGTAAGTTATTTCTCTTCTAGAGACTTTTCTAGTCCAGTAGTTCTGAATTTGGGGGAGATTTAGCACCCCCCCAAACATATTAGGCAATCTCTGGGTTTATTACAATGGGAGAATGGAACTCCCGGCATTGCTTGTAGCCAAACATACTTCTTTGAACCTACTTTAATGTACTGGACAAGGCCCCTCCTTTCAGTAGAAGTTACCAGACCCCAAGCATCAGTAGTCCTGCAGCTGAAAGTCCTATTACCAGTAATATTGCCAGGGAAAGAAAGGGCTCTTTAAGAATGAAGCATGATTTCAAAGCAGGTTACCTGGCCTCATACATGGGCACAGAGGAGGAATAGAAGAAATCGCAGAGTCCACATTTACTCCACACTTCTAACTCTTGTGCTCCTTTCCCCCAGTTTCATGGATAATCAGAAGTTGGCTCCGTGCAGTTGGCTTCAAACGGTCTTTCTAAATTGCTTGTTTCTGATGAAAGACCCATTTCACCAGAGTAAATGGCACCGAGGTAGTGCCATCTTCCCAGAAACCCAGGATTGCTCGACAGTTCTTATTCAGGGTAACCAAACTTTAGCCTAAACATGCGCTTCAGGCAGCTTTTCCCAGTACTCCATAAAGCGCACAAAGAAGGAAATCACTAGACATTCGTAGAGTATCTGCTTAAGAGTCTGAAAAAAAAATATCAGGTATAAATTTCTTTTGGCACGGAGAAACCTCCAGGAAAAAAAAAAACAAAGCTAATCCTCCCAACTCATGAGGCTGTTTCAGAGTTTCTGGGAACACACAGCTTTGGTAAGTCATTCAAAAGTGGTTCTACCGAAGTTGACATTGGAGAGAGTAGCCAGAGACCAGAAGAAGAACATAATATACAATAATAGTCTAAATTACACCGTAAGTAGATTTCAACGCACAAAGCATATCCGAAGCCATCACACCCCATCCACATCTATAGGCAGGTGGATGACTTTAATTTCTAGTATTTCTGCCACAAGGGAGCAAGTTGTCAACTCTCAGGTGTGCTTATTAGAATGCAGGGTCCCCTGGGACTGCTCGTTTGCATGCACTTGACTTGAGCACCCTGTGTCCCTGCTCATTTGAAGTCACCACGTGATTTCGCACAGGCATGATTAATCATGCTAAGCAGAGGTAGGCTGCACTGGGATTAGAGAACAGAATCCACACATCTCCTACTGCCTCTAATTAGTTATGTGACCTTGAACACATCACTTCTCTCTGGGTTTCTGTTTTAGTACGGGGGAAGATTAGTTTTCAAAAGTTTCCAAACTTGTAGGAGCACTTGATGTTCCTTCCTTTCAACAATCAAGTAGCTTTAAAGGGAGATAGAGGTGTGTATATTTGATCAATTATCACGTTCTTAAGTATCTTCCTGGGCACTTCAGCATAACTTGATTTTTCCTTTTGAAATGGAAATTTCTATTCGTGCAGCATGCCCGAAGACCATTTAAAGCAAAAAGTTTTAATTTAAAAGGCTGTGTGGTCTCTTCTGGGTTGCACAATTTCTCTTTGTGTCTCTGCTCCTGCTGATCAAATATTGCAAAGACATTAATTACCTTCGGACCAATACAGAGGGCCACGTGCAAAGGCTCTGGTGAATTGCATAAAGCAGTATGACCGATGTAAAGCAAGGGAAGGGTTTTTCTTGGGATCCAGGGTTCAGTGGAAAACTAAAAGGGGCAGTTATGCCAAGAATGAAAACCTAGAGCTTGCCAAGTGCTTCTTTAAATGGCTCTAGCCAATGTGAGACTAAACAATGCATTAAATAGGCATACAACTTGTTACGGCTAGGGAACTGCATGTCAAGCAACAGCTCTTTGCTATGTTTTAAGCATGATCTCACATATAGATAAAGACAAACACAACCCCGAGAGGTCGTCTCCTCAGTCTAACAGCTAATGAGAGGTTTGAACTTTCCAGGCAACCAAAATAATTCTTGGGGATATAAGAGCTTATGAAGTTTCGTGGAAAGGTGCTGGATGGAGTGGTGCCAGGTTAACAGCTCTGTGCAAACAGGGTAATTTGCCACCCCAGTTGTCAAGGACATCTGGCTACAGGCAAGAGGCTAGCCTCCGTGGCCTGTGTGAAGACAATAGAGAATCTCCTTGGGAGAGACCTTGTGCCTGTTCCCAGTGTGTCTGGATCTGTGTTGTGAGTTTTGAAATCAAAAGGAAGATTTCTGGAGAGGTGGGGTTGGCTCTGATGGAGTATCTAAGGGATGATGGCACGGCACTTGGTATCTGCACAAGGTGTTTGGAAGAACGCTCAAACTACACAATGCTCAATCTCCTTTTTGAATCTTAATGTCTACCTGCAATTGATGATGTGAGATCTTATTCCATGGTCTTAAACAGCCGGTTGAGATATACATTGTACAGATAGAAATCTTGGGTTATAGCTAGTCCCATTTTATCGGGCTCCCACCACACGTCTGGTCCTTCAACCTTCGGCAGCACTTTCCTGGTACCCCACAAGAGATGTTTGTTCCAACTAAATAGCCTTTTGGTAATTCTCTGAGAAAAAGAAAACCTTCCGAACTAAATGCTGCTGCGAGAAGTTAAACATTTGAGGTTTTCTGGTAGAGGAAGAAGAATTTGAAACCCGTGAGTGATGGGGGAGGCTCCCCAGAACAGAGGGCATCTTGGATATCACAGGCAAGGAGGGGCTGTTTACTGTCTGGGGCAGTCTATGAAATGTCTTGTATAGAAGCTATCTCTCATCAGAGAGAACTTTGCTTCTTTACTCTGAGGAGATTTTCTTAGTTTCTCCATGGTCTCAGAAGGAAAATACAAGTTCATTACCTGGCTATGCCTACTCCCTACTTCCCAGAGGCCTCATTTCAAGAAAATGTTGAAACCCAACTGCTTCATTCCAGGAGTCTTGTTTCTTATTATCCAGGGGTTGAGTGGGGTTTAGCGGACATTTCCCTAGGCTACACAACAATACAAGTGACCAAATGAGTGTATTTCCTGGGGACAAGAAGCTGTGGACGTGGCTTTTTCATCTATCAAATTTCAAACTCTCCATGCCTTTCTTCGTACTTTGTGTGGATGTGTGCATGCATGTGGCATGTCTATTCTGTGTATGGGGACAAGCGTGCGTGCCACCACATACATGTGGAGGTTAGAGGCCATTCATGGGTGTAAGTCCCTGACTCCTATCTTGGATGAAGCAGGGTCTCTCCTCACTGTATAAATCAGACTGGCTGGATTGCAAGCCTCTAAGGGCTCTCCTGTCTATACCTCCCATGTCTCTCTATTGGAACACTACAATTGCAGACATGCACCACTGCATCTGGCCTTTTATCTTCACGAGTGCAGTCTGCTGAGCATCTCCCCAGCCCATACCTTTATACTTTCTGCTTGTCTAATGCAATAATCATCTTTGCCTGTCAAAGTGAGGGGTGAAGGCAGAGCAGGAGAGAAAGGAAACGTGAGACAAGCAGATCACTCTTCTTGTTATTTCTATTGACACTATGCACCTGATCATTACAAGTCTTAGTTGTCCCAACAATTCTTCCTGCCCCAAGTAGAAAAAAAGTGAGTTCGGTAACTAAGTGGATTTTTCAGATAGCTAAGTTTTTACAGTAGATTCTGCAACCAAGGCTCAGAGGAGAGTAAATAGCTAATTAGCATGATGTGATGTACCAGGTGCCACTCTAAACTAAACTAACATGTTCTAATCTCTCAGCTCATTCAACCCCACTATCAGACAGTAAGGCAGGTCCCATTTTACACACGAAGAAACTGAGGCACAGCATGGCTCAGGAGCTCGCTCGAGGGCTCCCTATGAGTAAGTTTGCAGAGCTAAGGCTCAACCCTGGATTCTTCTCAAAAGAGGCCACAATTTTGGTCCTGAACCCTTCTTTCTCCTGTTGATCCAGGAGAAGAAAGTCTTAATGAATATTAACCTGTCATACAATTGAAAGTTATTTTCTGATTTCACAGAGAAAACCATCATTTTCTTAGTCCCCCACAAAAGTTCCATTGGGTATATTTTAAAAAGTAGTAGCAAGTATTTGAGGGTCAAGATAAAAGCCCAGTGCTTTAAAAAAATGTCTGTGGCCTATTAGCCCTGTGTACTAATGAGGGCAAGGTTATAAGGTCAATTCCAGATGTATCAATTTCAAAGAGAATTATTTTTCCATAGGCAGTGACCATGCCCCTAACTTGGATCAGAACTCACACAGATGCATGCCTGGAATTCCCATAGGGGTGCTGTGCAAGGAAATGAATGTGGATGGAGCTCAAACTTCGCACTGGCCCAAAGCTGGTGGTAGCCGTGTGTCTGTTTAACTGTGCTGTTCTTCTCCAGGTATCTAATAGGATGCACAAAGGCTTGGGGTGGATTCATAGAGTCCTCTTCTGAGAGAATGAACAGAGTTACTCACTGCTCCCCAAAAGTCAAAGCAGTGTGAAAGTGTTTGAAAGACAAGAATCATCAGATCGTCCTTGATAACAAAGAGGAATGACAACCTTAGGTCAATGACCTGGGACTTTGTGGTTATGTCTGAATTTCTGTTCGGTCCTTGGAGGACTACGGTTCAAACCGAAGTAAAACAAAGCAGTTGGCTCTTGTTTCTTGAAGTGAGCGGCTTGCCTACCTTTGGGAACCAACTGAAATGATGTCAAGAAGATAAAAGAAGTTAAATGTTCCTCAGGCACTCGTTAAATCCAGGGTTCTCCCTTCTCCAACAGCATCGATGCTTGCTGCTCGCAACCTAGATGTCAAGTCTATTAAAGTTAAAGGTCATTTGCTTTAACAAAATCCCCTTGCTTTATAGACAAGGGCATTTCAGCCCAGGAAGTTTAAATGCCTGCCAGGGTCACATAAATCATGATTGACTGGTCTGGAGGTAGTTTTCTGAGCTCTGCATATCAAAGGAAGAAGTCCGAGTTTATAATGCTAACCAAAGCCTCCTCAGAAGGTTTGGGCAATCAATAACCTCGAAGGCTAATTGCAAAGTTTCACTTAAACTCTTTAAAAGCTGTATGCTTTAACACATGAAGAATGTTGCCCGTTTATTCAGATCTGTTCCTAATAAGCATACATTGGAGGGATGTTTTACAAAAGCCATAAATCTGGGGTAGCTGAAAGGGTATCCAACTTTCTTTTCTAATTGATTTACTTCTCCTTTCCCCCAGACTGCCCGAGGTAAAGCATATACAGTTTATTTAAGGGACTGTTTATAGACTCCTAAAACTGAAAAGGACCCCAGAACCTCTCTTTCTTCTGGTTGTTCTTAATTGAAACCATTCAAGAGGGTTGGTTGTCTGTCAACTTCTTAAATACCTCAAAGAAGAAAAATTCCAGAAGTTCCCAAACAGCATGTTAAAAATGGTTTCTCGCCATAGCTGTCCAAAATTATACCTATGGCAAGCACAACTCTTTCTTTTTTTCTTTTTTTTTTACTTTGTTTTACCCACTGGAGTGCTTCAGACAAAACAAAGTTATAATGGGACGTCTATCCTCTGTGTGGGTTCCAACAAGTCAGTTAATCCAGAGCTCTTCGCTAGCAAGCCTTCACCTCCACAATGGCACTGTCCTCCTCCCAGAACCAAAAGAGCGTATGTCTGATTGACATGCTCTCTCTCTCTCTCTCTCTCTCTCTCTCTCTCTCTCTCTCTCTGGTACATGGGGAAGAATCCATAATTAGCTCTTCATTGGATCCTTCATTTGGTAAAATGTCTGGGGAAGCCACATTAATTTTGGATCAACTGCTCCACTTATGCTGAAGGGATATTTACAACAGATCATCCAGGAGGTTGTGTCTGCTGTGCTCTCACAGAACTTGGGCTAGAAGGATAGTGTGAGCTCATTTGCAAAACTGGGTCAACCTACACAAAGTAAGAATTAACAAAGCAGGCAAACAAGCAAACAAAGGAAACAAACAAGAAACTTACTCCGAATAATTGTAATAGGATTTCAAAACCCCTCGTTAGTGTGTATTATCCATAAATAAATAAATAAATAAATAAATAAATAAATAAATAAAATAGAGGCGAATTCTTTATGTTGTTTAAATATCAAACCAAGAGCAGATCCTGTCTTCCACAACTGAGAGACATACGTACTTCCGAAGTGGAGTTGAACCAGTTGAAAATAAAAAGGTATGGGCTCAATAAAACTTTGAAAATAAGAGTAAAATCTAGTAAATGTCAACTGGGGGTGGGCAGAAATGTGAAGGGTACTCTCCTTTAAAAGGTGCTTTGAGGACTATAAATGCTTAGGGCTGACTTCCCTCCACACAGTAAATCTTAGGGGATGAAAAGGAAACAATAAAATTTGTTGACAACAGTTAATGCCTGTAAGAATAATTGGCTTATGAAGGAAACAGACCATGAGTGTAGCTTGGGGATGGCCAAAGGACAGCTTCTAAGTTCTTGTTGCTATGCATACATTGCATTCTGTGAGGAAAGCCAAGCAGTTTCATCAAATAACTAGGTAGGCCTGAGGCGAGAAGTATGTTCGAAAGCATTTGGTCATCGTAATCCTTGGTGGTTCTGACTGGGAGAGTCCCACAGGAACAGTTCTATTAAGTTTAGTGGGATTCAATCTTGCCCTTTCAAATTGATAGATACCAGCAGCTACTGTATCAATCAAATATTGAACTTGACACCGATCTTCAAAGATAAATAGCTGTGGCCTTTGAGGAGTTCACTTCGAGGGCAGAGCCTGGCAAACACATGTCATGAATGATGTGGAAGACTCAGGAAAAGCTTTAAGAATTGAACTTCTTTTTCCAAGGTCATTTTCCCTTCCAGCATATGATATACACACTCTTTTTCTAACCTCTGACTAGACTGAGTACATCAGAGGCAAGGTCAGTCTCTCAGTCATCTCTTGGCTTCTCATTTATATCTTGGGCTACCGCACAACAAATGCTTTCCCAGTGTTTTGAAGTAAACTAAAGCAATGTAAAAGGATCAGCTCTTCTCATGTAGAGAGGATCGTGGAGTTGACCAGAAAGCTATCAAGAATACCTTCATGCTCAAGGAACAAAATGGGGCATGGGATTTAGCTTAAATCATAGAATTGTGTATGGAGGAATATGATAAAAAAGCACTCTTCATGGCAGGACTGACAAAAGCACATGTTTCACACAGCCATTGTTTTGAAATCTAGAACTCTGCTATAAATATCAAGTGGCTATATGACTTCTTTTCATTTGAAGTTATCAAAACATAAAACAATTTACTGAAATGTGATCCTCACAGCGATCAAATACAAAAACCTTTCCAGCCCATTAAAATTGGTTTCCACTGTCAGTGTTAAAAGCTCAACTGTCTGTGTGGACAGATATAAGTATTGCCCGGTTATCTAGAGCTGGGTCATTATTTCTTGTTTTAGTTTCGGCTATCTGATCACAGGCATGATCTTGTACCATGCATGGAAGTCCTGGAGTACATCTCGGTGGGTGTTACAGTTCAACCTGGCACTACACAGAAGGCGCTTGCACAAGTGCCTTGCTGAGGGAAGACGAAGTCCTTGGGAATTGGAGGTAAGAATGTATGTTCTTCAAAGCAAAGTCATGGCCAATTACAGCTAATTATAGAATGTTCTTAATTCATTGTTCAGTTGTGTTCATGTCTCATTTCACTTTGTATGGAATGTTCTTAAAGGTGAAACAAGTCTGGCATTAAAAAAAAATCCGGTCCCCAGCTCCGAAAAAAAAAAAAAAAAAAGAACCAAAAAAAAAAAATCACCCACCTAATAAGCTCATTCATTTACCCTGCACCAGAGAACTGGATGGAACTCTTCTATTGCCAGAAGAGTAAGTGAATTTATTCAAATAAAGGACTGGCAGGGAGCACAAAGTGGAAATTTTCCCATTCACACAGCTGAAAGCATGTTCGACTCTGATGATATCCTGCCAAGTTGTCTTTTTTATTTTATTTTGCCAAAACCATGGTAAATACATAATACCAGGCTCCTTGGTAGTTCCCTTCATAGTTTCAAACTTATATGAATAAACTTTTGCCTCCTTACACACACACACACACACACACACACACACACACACACACACACACACACCATACCACACAAGCCACAGTCATTACTACCTGCCTCAAGAGAGACTGGCATTTGACAAGAAGCCAAGAGAGACTTTAAGAATGGGAGTCATCTCAGGAGCTCTGCGGAGCCTGAGATTGGGGACTTGGGGGGTTCACCGAGGTGATCTCTCTGCACCTGAGTGGCAGGAACCCTGGCAAATGATTCATGCCCAGGTTCCAGGAACTCCTTGCACTTCAAAGAAATGTACAGAGTTCACATCTGTCCTTCAATTTTTCACTGCATTGTAATATACTGTGAGAGGGATGTGTGTAAGGTAGATTTCTTTTCAGGTGACCACTCCCCTAGGCGGCCATTGACTTATGGGTGTGTGTTATTTACAGACATTGATTCCTCTATCTCCTTCCCATGGACTGCTGACTTTCTGATTGTCTGAGACCTACTTTTAAGATATGTGATGCTGAATTGTTCAAAGACTCCTTTCTAGGTAGACATAATACCCAGGGAAGAGCTACATCAAAGGAAAGTAATGACAAAAGACAGAAGATAAAGTATCAAAGTCAATCTGCATCCCGGACGCATTGAAAATGGTACCACGTGCACAGTTAGAAAGCTTATGTACTTACAAACATCTCTTGGCAAAGATCACCTTCTGTCCACTCATGCTGGCTTTGTGTTCCATGGAGACATCTAATTCGTTCTCCACTTAATTCATTTCTCAAGGTCGCATGGATTTGGGGTGAGGATCCTTACCATTTTACTTTAAATTACAGAATACTCAGAGGAGTCCTGCATGCCTTCTGGGTGCTTATATATGCACCCAAATGTCTAAGAACAAGATCTGTAATACTCTAGGGTTATTCTGTCTCCTTTCTTCACTGGGAGGAACAGGAGAGTGGGGATTGACCATACAATCTAGAAGAAGGCCCCAGAGGAAGCAGTTAAAGGCAAACCCTTAAGGAAGAAAATTCAACCCTAAGTCTCCCGAACCTGCCAAAGCCCCACTGAAGTGCTCTGCATCCTTTAAGGTGATGGATCGCAGAGTCTAGTGATGGCTGTTCACCATAGGCAGTCATTTAGTTATTCTTCTGATCCCTGCAGTTGTAAACCCAGGAAACCATATAATCCAGAATCCTGGTAGCACAGAGAAGAGGACTGGGAGAGGGGGTGGGAGAGCTACTCACTGAAGTAAAAGCCCCTTGGTCCACACACGAACTGAAGAGCGTCCACCAGCTCAGCCCCGCAAAGGGTCTCTGGTCCGGCTGTGGCCGAGCTGGTAAAGGTGAGCAAGCAGAGTGCCAGGTAGAAGAGATGTGAAGACGACATGATGTGTATCTTTATCTGTCACAAGGGGAAAAAAAAGGAGGGTCAGGTATCCTTCTGGGTCCTGAAAGGGTGGGGCAGGGATATGTTGACCCTCACTCAATACTCCTTGCTATCATTCATTAAAACTCTCTATCCTAGAAGCGCACTGTGGTATGAAGGGTCCCCGAGTATCCTGGCCTGAGCCTATCTTGATATCAGACAAACTGTGCTTAGTTCCTTTGTTGCTGGGTCTTCAGAAGTTCCCCTGGGGTTTTTATGAGTGAGATCATTTTTTATTGGGTTTATTGGGTGACAAAAGTGGAGTTATTTGTGTGTGTGTGTGTGTGTGTGTGTGTGTGTGTGTGTGTGTGTGTGTGTGTTGGGGTTCCCATGTCAACCTGAGAGAGCGACAACAAAACGTCTGAATTATCAAACGTTACCTTGGGCTCGGCTTTGCCCTCGAACTGTTTTAATTTAAATACTCTAAAAGCTGACTGTCTCCAGATGGCACATATATTCGTCATGTTTATTATTGATCAGAATATTAAATTAACTAGGGCATCATTCTCTGGCCATAGATTAAGAAGATTTTACACTGGCCAGAACGGTATTAGGAAAACCTATCATTTTAGCTTCTCAGAGAGGGAGAGGGAGGGGAGGGAGGGAGGGAGGGCAGTGGTGGGAGAAGAGGCAGAGAAATCTTACCTTCGAATCTTAGCAGCTAATACAACCACAGGTGGGAAACCAAACAGGCACTTCCCAAACAGGAAAACCGTGGAAGATTTAGGAATGCACTGGTCTCACAAAAACGTAAGGGACAGAAAGGTGTGATCCCTCTCCTTACACAGCATAAAGGTCTGTACCTCTATAACGAAATGCAGGCTGAAAGCCATGATGTGTTTACTTAAGATTTAAGTGAGGTGAGAGCCTTCAGAAAAAAAAGAGCTTCCACAATGGGGGTTACTTCCCCATACATTGCTGTTGCTGTGTCGTGCCTATGTTCAATGGGGCGTGGACAGTGTGCAGAATTAACATTTAATGAGGGTAGACGGAGGTGGAAAACCCAGCATGTCTTACTTCTCCTGATTCTTCTATGCTCCTTTGTGAAGCATTCATAAATCCCGGGTGTACGATTTAGGACCCCTCTGGGAGGGGGAGGGGCAATGGCCTGCCATCAGACAAGGCAGGCAGCAGATTTCTCTCTGGCCAGCTCCTCTACTGAAAGTCATGGGAGGTCAGAAGCAAATGCCCATGTTTTATGGCTGCCTTGGGGAGGAAGGCTTCTAATTTCTATTCCTGCCTTGGGGGAGAGTGACAAGCAGGAAATAGGAGGCTAGCAGAAGGTCAGGGAGTTTAAAAAATCATCATCCAAGCCTCAACAGGACATAAATGGAATTTTTATATTCCAAGCCCTCCCTTCTTCACTATCGGGGAGGTACACACTGAGAGTCGTTTTTAAATGCGGGGCACTGGGCTTAAAATCTGCAAGAACCTTTTCTTGAGTAACAGGAATTCTGACTTAATCTCTGGGAAGCATTCATGGACCCCTCTTAATCAACTTTATAACAAAATCTACCAAGGGACCCTTGGTTGGCACAAGCTAGCCGATGGTTAATAGCCAAATGACATCCCTGCCAAAGTCTGCATCCCCATGACTCGAGTCTCTCTTCATTCTAAGAAGCAGACAGAGGCTGTGGTGACATTCCAATGCTGCTACTTGTGAAACCAGCATGCACTTTCTTCCAGGAAGGCCCCCAAGGTGAGCGGTTTCACCCCTTTCAGAGACACATGCTTTCAATACCATGGAAAGAGTCACCAACAGGGTATTAGGTGAGCCACCCTATAAAAGGGGGGTCATAGAGATATACTGGAAGCTATAATTCTTAAAAGAGCTTTTTTTTTTTTTAAACCTCACAGTTGAGGCAAGTTCATTCAATCCCAACTTGTTTGGAGAATGTGACTCAGACATTTAGTTTACGGCCACTTTCCCTGTCCTGTGTGAGCGCCTCACTTAATGGCACCGTATCACTGGCAAATTTTGCTCAAACGTTTTAAACACATTTTCAATTTAGTGGCTAGTTCTTCAGCCTAGCACTGGGCAAGGAACCCCGTGGCCCTGGTTTTTGATTTCACAGGGTAAATATCTAAGTAGTGTTTATAGGACAGCTAGAAATGAAAGGAACTCTTTACTCTCATCAGGGACAGAGGACACGCAAGTACTCCATCTCCATACAACCAAAGACACCAGATTTTCTAGAAATGAGCTAATATCTATTCACGCCTCTTAGTTATAAAAAGAATGAAGGGGAGCTTCCCCTTCAGTATTTCTCATGGAAACTTGAACAAACCCAACCCAAAAGGGCTTCATGGTTCTCTGTGAAAGGGCAGGCCTATAATCCCCATAATTGGTCTTAGAGAAGACTTTCCTACACTCTGGCAACAGATCAGCTCTAGAATAAACATTACTCCAGCAAACCCATTTCCGAAACACTGCCCCCTACCCCTGCTCAGTTCCAGATAGTGGTGAAGGCCAGGCACCTGCAGTGGTTAGGTCCACAGGAACTGTTACTCAGCCTCACAGCCTTTGTAAATTTAGACTGTCAGGAGCTGTCCCAAATGACATTTTAACCATTATTTTAAGGGACGGTGCATTTAAGTCCAGCAAGACATATGTACCTATAGAATTGAAAAACTGAAAATTGCTTGAACCCAATTTTCTTTTCCTTTCTGCATGGGGTTAACCTGAAAACCACTGCCTGATAAATGTCAGTACTTACAATCCTAGAACCTCTGGTGCATTTTCCTTGAGCTCAGAGACCAGTCCAGCACACCTAAGAGAGTCAGAGTTTATCACATCATGGTCCCCAAACAGAAAACACTAACGGACTTGCTCAGGAGTTTTAAAAAAGTCCAAAACAAGTCTCCCCATATGTTCTCCATTCCCCTGGGCCCTTATTTCATCAACCACAAGGAAAATGGGTAGAGAGAAGCCATAGCTGTAATAGGAAGAGGACAAGGAAGGGCCTGAGCGAGAGAGGGCCAAAAAAAGCCAATCCTGAACTCAGAGCACTTTCCTCAAAGATCACTGACAAATCCATGTCTCCAAGGACCTCTCTTTGTTAAACAAGTGAGATATCAATTGGTTCCAGATGTCTGAACAGCAAGGAAAATGGCTGGTCAAAATATGAGGGCAACAGTTGTAAGAGGGTACTCACTGGAGGTGCGCTCATTTTGGTACGTCCCGGGTCGTTTACACAGCAGGTCAGAGTGGGTATTATGAGGCCGAAGTGAAAACAAAGCCCAGGACTTAAGAACATGTGTTGTTTTGTGGGTGGGGTTTGTGAAAGCATCTAGTTACATTTGGACACCCAGGCAGGTATGCTAGGAGCCTGGGTAAACTGCCTTTTGTCCATTCAAACAATGGGCGAACTGCACAGCTCGAAGTTAGAGTCCATCCTTTCCCCCAAGTGAAGCCACTAATTTCCATTGTATGGCTATCTGTCTTGGCTACCCAGAATAGCGATCCAAGTGGCAGCTCCTTCCCTTCCTCCCCCCACCTTCCCCCTGGCTCAGGCACTGGGAAATACCTTGAGACTCAGAGTACAAAGCCAGCCTGTGCCCTGCCTGCACCGCTCTAGGCAGTTGACCTCTATTCCTTGAACTATGTTTCAGACCACCACGCAGCAGCTCCCTTCAGCCATCTCCTGCTGCAAGCACCGGGGGAAAAAAAGTTGAAGCAGATTGCTAGCTCCGCTTCTGAAATGTTCTGCAGACCCAGCACGGAAAGAAAGTTCATTTGGAGACGATTTTCCAAACGCGAAATGAATGCCTGCTGAGGTAACATTCCACAGTCCCTTTGGGAAACACTATCTCAGCTGCCAGACCACACAGCGTATATGAACGCTGACTTCACTCCTGTAAGGTGGATGGAGCTGGCTGGCATCGCACGGATGGCACAATTAGGTGCTTGACAAGGTTGTCTCCCTAAGTCCCAAGCCACTTCCTTGCCTAAGAAAAGTCCTAGCGAGGAAGCATTTGAAAGCAGCACAGAAACGCTGCACTCTTTGACTGGGATCTTTTATGAATTAAGCCCTCCGGCAACTGCCTCCAAGGAGCCGGTGACAGCGGCTTAGAAGTGCTTGCAAATTGAAAAAACACAAGTCTGGAAGGATATAATTTTGCTGAGAATGGAAACTTGAAGTAGGTCCAGTGATCGAAAGGAGAAGGCAATGCCACGGACAGTGGCAGCAGCAGCAGCAGCGGCAGCCAGATTCACCTAAAGAGACTTTACCGCACCTAGTCTAAGAGCAGAGCCTCAAACCGAAATCTAAGCCCCAAGCTCAGCCACCACAAAAGTCCCCTTCCAAATGAAAAGTTAGACAAGCAGCCGCCAGAACGCTGCTGCTTTCCCGGCACAGCGTGGATCTGTTTAAAATTTCTGAATATGCAAAGACAGCAAGTTGTCGAAGAGCTTTTACAGAGAAGCAAATCAAACTTCACTTTAACTTTGACTTTCTGGGCAGAAGTGCAAAGAACTCCCAATTCTTGGCTCCAAAGAGCGTTTTTTAAGAAAGCTTTCCTATCGTCTAAAATGTAACTTTTAATCTGTGACATGCCTCGTAAATAAAGTCCTGACAAATCACACACATACATCGACACAGACACACGAACATGATCTTAAAATGCAAACGCCTGCACCCCGGGGAAAGACAGGCAGATCCCGCGTTTATATCCATGCTTCCTAGCCCCGAGCCATAGGCAGGATTTAAGGAATCTCTTTAAAAACCAGCAGCGTGGAAGCCCTATAGAAGTGGAGGGTTTAGCATAAGTACCTTGCAATAGTTTCTACCCGTACAGACATTTCTGCAAATGCATTCATCTCCCGGACCTCTTTTTTAACAGCTCCCACAGAACCGCACATTCAGCAACTTGTAAATAACTCCCAGTTCTGAAACAATGCAAATTCTAAAGCGAATATAATGACTGCAGGCAGAAGAAGACAGTACACAGTTTAAATACAATTATCCAACGACTGCAGGAAAAAGAAAAAAAAAAGTAAGAGATATTTACCTTCAAGAAGTCACAGAGGCAGATCTTAAATAATTGAGTTGGAAGACTGCTGATTTTCCCCATCGCTTCTGAAGTACAAAGTCTGGAAATGAATTGGTGGGCAGGAATAATGAGGCAAAAAGAAATCCAGAGAGATGGGAGATGTTAGAGCAAAGTCACATTTCAATTTTGAGGACTTTATTTCGATTGCGCAGGCTCTATCTGCTCTGAATTTAGCAGCGACAGTGAGATTTAGCAAGCAGAAGAGGGATTTAGAGAAAATCCTCACATTTATCTACAAAACACAGACACTGTAGACAGGAAACAGCTGGGGGAACATTCGCCTTCTCTCTCTCTCCCTCTTCTGGCAAAGTTATCGAGTAAGGACTTTTTTGGGCACCGTGACAAATAACATCATACCTTTGCTTTTAAAAACTGGAGCACAGAGGCGTTTTTTTTCCCCCCCTTAAAAGAATGTGTGTTTCTGACAGGGTTAGCAGACGTTAAATACTGATGCTGCCATAGAAAATAGGATCTGTTCTCTGATTAACTTTCCGCAGGGCTCGAAGGTACACTTGTCTGCTAATACACCTAACCAGGATTAGAGGGTCTAAGTGGGACACGGGAGCGAGTTTATATTTTAGGGCAAATACAAAATTTGGGGGAAAAAATTTAAAAAAGGAAGAAAGACTATCTCCAGAAAGCACAATGATGTTAACCCTGAAATGACCATGGTAAACTAGATTGAAAGCCAGTTTTCTGGGGGGGGGGGGTGACCCTTGTCCTAGTTGCCAAGTGAGGGGAATGATCTCATTTCCTATAACCTATAGACGGGCAAGCAGCAGTGGGTTGGCTCCCGTTAGGACACTGTATCATGCTTTGTGCAGAGAATAAGACGGTGCTGAGCTCTGGGACAGTCTGAAAAATAAAACGATCCTATTTTTCCAACAAAGCTGGCGCCTGTCACCTCCTCGACCCCAAGGAAGCAGTATGGGAGGCACACACTATTTCCCATTGGCTGTATTTTTCTGCATAAGTGTGTGTGTGTGTGTGTGTGTGTGTGTTTGTGTAAGTGGGACACAGTTGTGTGTGTGAGTGTGTGTGTGTGAGTGAGTGTGAGTGTGTGTGTGTGTGTGTGATTGTGTGTGAGTGTGTGTGTGTATTCCAAATAATACCAGCTGGCTACCAATACCCTCTCCAGGGTTATGATGTCATTCAAATCCCTCGACTGGGTAAGTGGCTGGCAGCATGGCTCAAGCCGGCTGCTTCGCTATTTATAATGTATAAACTTGCCTTTGCCATGGAGAATCGCGTTCTGATCTTTTGTTGATCCAGTTTGTACCTATTTCTCAGTGGTTTTCAGAAGCGATAGATAGGAAAGTGAATTATGAAAGAAGGTTACAAAAGCCCAGATCAGATGCTGCGCTTTCCATGGCTGTCCCTCCAGGTGTGCTTTCCCAGGGGAGATGGAAATGAGCCAGACCTGCTTCAGCTCTCTGACTCTCCACTCCCGGGGGATTTGAAGGTACTGACACATCAGCGGAGACAGAGGCCAGCTGGAAATGCTACACTGCCTCTGCCTCGTTAATGCTGCCCCATAACCACAGCTAGAAATCTGCTTGGAGAGGTGGTTGTCCTCAAATGAAACCAGTTTGGTTTTGCAAGGGGTTTGGGCTTGGTCCAATCCTCTGTGTGGTCAACACCTCACAGTAATGTTTACCTTTCAGACAGGAACATTAGAAACCTGGGGCGAGGCTGTTCCAGGGGTGGCTGATGTTAGGTATCATTTGATGAAGGCATCACGTGACGAGAGCACCTACTATGTACTGGTTTACATACACCTCTGGAGAAGCAAAAAGGAGCACGCAACAGGCAGGAAGAGAGACACTTTTCCTGCCGTAGGTTGACTATGTGAAGCCTGAAGACATATCAGTGGTGGGAGGGGGCGGCAATTTCTTAGGGAGGCAGGAAGCGAAAGCCTTTTGGAAATGGAGAATGGGGGAGGAGAGAATGCTATGTGAGAGGCACTGTTCCGGGGAGTGCCTGTGGGTTGGATTGACTGGGAGAACACACAGAAGTGCAGGATCACCAGGCGGTCCTGTCATGTCTGCAGTAGTGGGAAATCCCTGCTCATACAGTGACCCAAGGCTTCCGTTAACAGGCCATCCTTGAGCATTTGATTTATGAAAACTTATGGAGGTCGAGTGTGTGTGTGTGTGTGTGTGTGTGTTCGTGTGTGTGTGTGTGTGTGAGAGAGAGAGAGAGAGAGAGAGAGAGAGCGAGGGAGAGAGAAAATGGTCCACCAGGACCTTGATGAGTACATTATATGGAACCAAAAACCTCCTGTTTTCAACTCTTTCCCAGTTGAGAGTTGACAGGTCCTTGGTTTCTAAGTCTGGAGAGTTGGGTCCAGGTTAGGCACCCTCCTCTACTTCTGGGTGCCCTTAGTGCAAGCCAGTACTGTGAGTTACCTCTTTCCAATGCAGTCACAGAAAACTTTGCCTCGATACATTTTAGAAACTTAGAGCATTTCTCCACCTTTGTGGCACTGACTGTCAGGCTTTCTATGCACTGTGCTGTGCTGTGCTGTGTGCTGTGTGTGCTGTGTTGTGCTGTGTGTGCTGTGTATGCTGTGTGTGCTTGTGTGCTGTGTATGCTGTGTATGCTGTGTGTGCTGTGTGCGCTGTGTGTGCTGTGTTGAGCTGTGTGTGCTGTGTGCACTGTGCAATGCTGTGTGCACTGTGCAATGCTGTGTGTGCTGTGTTGTGCTATGTGTGCTGTGTGTGCTGTGTATGCTGTGTGTGCTGTGTGTGCTGTGTATGCTGTGTATGCTGTGTGTGCTGTGTTGTGCTGTGTGTGCTGTGTTGTGCTGTGTGTGTGTGCTGTGTGTGCTGTTTTGAGCTGTGTGTACTGTGTGCACTGTGCAATGCTGTGTGTGCTGTGTTGTGCTGTGTGTGCTGTGTGTGCTGTGTGTGCTGTGTGCACTGTGCAGTGCTGTGTGTGCTGTGCTGTGCTTGGATGCAATGCTGTGCCACGCCATACCCTGCTACGCTGTGCTGTGCCGGCATGCCATGCCATACAGTGCCAGGCTATGCCGTGCTGTACCATGCTGTGCTGCGCTGCTGTATGGTTCCCAGCACAGATCACCTAATCCATCATTGCTTTGTCTCAAGGGCTGCTTCGAGGATTGAACACATATCATTCCATGAGATACTGTATCTAGCAGTACCAACCCAGGGAATCACTTGGCTTTCTCACCCCAATTACCCTTAAAGGATAATTGACTTTTAACTTACGTCCTAGCTTATGTCACAATCAAAGCCGACTGAATTTCAGTGCATCGTAATTGTCATCAGCTGTGCTGATGTGAGGTGAGCTACCAGTTTCCTCTTGGGGGTGGGGAGCAATTTCCTGAAGTGATCCCCGTGTATTTCAAGCTGGAGAATGGTCTTTATTAGTAGGGAGGGTGAACTAGCAATGAAGCCGGGGTCATTGCTGGGGACGCGTCCATTTTCTTTGTAGATTCCGGGAGTAAATGTGGAGATGAGAGGGGCCCTTTAATGATGGGGGTGCGATACCTGCTTAGGAGAGGAAACAAGGGGTGCATCTAATGATGAAGCTCAGGTGAGAATAAGGTTAATGTGCAGGGCGAGTTCAGGCCAGGAAAATCCCACTGGAGAGGAGGACCCATGGTCATTCTGAAATTAGTGAATGCTTCTAGAGCTGCCTGTCTGGAAAAGGAATCTAACAGATATGGGAACAGTGCGCCACAAAAATAGCTAGCTGCAAAGATGTGCTCATCATGAGAGCCTCCACCCTGGAGACTTGGATTCACAGTCTCACCTTTTGCATGTGTAATGCCTGTTGGTTATAAATAACTCTCCCCTCGAGCCTTCTACTTGAGCGGTGTATTTGCATAAAGCCACAGCTTCAGAAGACTTCTGACACCTTTCTTTAGAAAGAAAGGAAGAAAGAAAGAAAGAGAGAAAGGAAGAAAGAAAGATAGAAAGAAAGAGAATGAACTTGTTCGTTTTCAGAAAGGGAAGGCTGGCTGAGAGTCACAGAAAATGAACTAGTCCCTGGTCCCCTGGTCTTTTGGCTAGAGCCTTATCCCCACCTCTATCTTCCTTAGAGAGGGGTCACCTTCAAAGTGATGTCTGTCGCTGTTGGGAGCATGAACAATCTGTGTCTTTAATGTTGTTACTGACATTAATGTCAGTGGTGTGTGTGTGTGCGTGTGTGTGCGTGTATGTTACAGAGGAGGGAAATAGAGAAAGACAGGGTGAGAGAAGAAAAAGTAAATAATAGCATATATCGGAATTTAAAGCAGAAGGAAGGATTAGTTAGGGCCAAGAGAGAGCAGGGTGGATGGAAAAGGAGGGGAGAAGAGATGTTCTAGATGGAGGTTTGGAGTGAAAGGGGCTCTGGCCACCTCCTCAAAGGCCATGAGGCAGAGAACTTGGTGACACTGGTATTTCTCTTGGGTCTCTCTTTGTGGGAAAGGTTTTTTGGACTGTGATCCAATGTCTGAGGTGAAATGCACGTATACATAACATTGATCTTAGAGGAAAGGGATGTTCCCCAGAA
The DNA here is from genome assembly GCF_021556685.1 of Rattus norvegicus. Taxonomy (NCBI): domain Eukaryota; kingdom Metazoa; phylum Chordata; class Mammalia; order Rodentia; family Muridae; genus Rattus; species Rattus norvegicus. The sequence goes on along the minus strand of NC_141540.1, from coordinate 31,978,111 downwards.
CTCAACTTGCTAAAGAGAGGGGACCTGCTAGGTTTTCCAAAGCTTCTGCTTAGAGCCTCCTTCCTGTTGATCCTAGAAAGACATTCTCTATCTCAGGGAGCTGCTGGAACCACTTGAAGGAATGTTTTCCCCAGGGGGAAAAGGGGACAACAAATTCATTCACCGAAGAAATTGATGTTTCTTCTTAGCATCAAACTTGGATTTGATTTCTTCTAAGATGTCAAAAGGACAAACGCTGGAAACAGAAACTAAATTGATGTGGGTTTGTGAGCAAAACAGTCTTAGTGGTGGTAGATGAGGTGTCACGGCAAGGGGCAAGTGTGGGCTGGTAGAGAGAGGGAACTTGAGAGTTCACAGTACTTGTCCAGATTGAACAGAAAGTGGGCAAGGAACACTCCAATTCCAAACTTCAGGGCTAGAACCCACCCAGGTGCTTTCCTTGGGAATTTTAAAAAAGCATGCCCTCTTGTGGGCATTTGGGAAACTGCCACTTCAATCTATTGGACACGTGACTGGGAGTGTGTGTGTGTGTGTGTGTGTGTGTGTGTGTGTGTGTGTGTGTGTGTGTTGGGGGAGGGGGGAGGGTTAGACAGTCCTGGATTCAAACATAAGCTGTGCATATCTTAATTTAATTAAACCCTTTAAAATAAAGATGCGTCTATTCGTCTCACTATCATTCAAAAGGGAGAAGTGTTCAGGGGGAAAGAAACTTCGTAAACTTCACAGATGACTTCTCCCTGCTCAGCCTCCTGGTAGGAAGGAGACTTAAAACACGGTGTTAAAAGAATTAGAGTACAGAAAAAAATAATAAATGATAGCAAAAGTAAAATATTTTTTAAAGTCATAAAGCCACTGAATAAAATGACTAGGCTTCTCATTTTATTAATAAGAAAAATGACACGGGGTGTAAGGATTGTTGGATGGAAAATGATGTATTACATGAAACCTAAATTTAGATGCTCCCAAGTGGAGCTTGATTCAGTCTTCTGGTGTACTCCTCATAGTTTCTGACACCTGGTTTGCAAAATGTGGGTTAGGACACCTGGAGTCAAAGACTCACTAAATACAGAAGTGATTCCATTTTTAACCCTCTTTCTATCCTAAATACACAAAGAAGAAAGTTTCAATCTGACCTTAGTTGGTTTGAAAACCTCCTCCCATTTTGCTTCTCTCTTTAATAACAAAGGAACAATAGACCTCAAGTCTAAAGTCTTTAGAGGTGGAAGTTTCTAGCCAGAATTCAATAATATGGTCTTATATGTATATTAATATTTAACGTTACTATGATTTACAAAGCTTGTTTTAGGCATCTGATTTTGGGAATTCCTATTTAAGGGAAGGGATATTGGGACTTAGGAAAAAATATGTTATTATTTTCTAGGAATGAATTTAATTTATTTTTAAAGTTAGTATACAAAATAATAGGTTTCACTATGGTTTTTCCATACTAGACATCATTATAATTTGTTCGTTTTCAGCTTCCTTTGGCCTCCCTTCCCACACTTGCTCCTCTCTTGACCCTAAATAGTTTTTTTTTCCACTTTCCTGTCACTTGCCTTCCTGCCTTCCATTGGTCTCTTCCTTTTCTTTCAGATCTTCCCTTCCTCTCCCTTTCTAGTCTCATCACACACACACACACACACACACACACACACACACACACACACACACACGCACTTAAATGCAGAGTCTGCCTATAAGAAAAAAGAAGCATAAATTTTATGTCTTTCTGAGGTTTACCTTAAATAATTTAAAATTAAATATATGCATCTAAGTCTCAAAAGTATAAATTTATACATATATATACACTTCTACACATACACATACATATATACACACATATATACATATATATGCATATATATATGAAAATACTACTATGGATGTTCAATAGTCAGGACAGCACATGGATATGATGTGTGGAAGCCTAGCAGTTGAGTGTCATGCCGTGTGGCTTGTTATTGTATTGGGAAAGCAGATAAAGTTACAAGACAAATGCTAGTAACAAAGACCTCGGATGTTTTGAAAAAAAAATGGCACCCTACAAATGGGCTGATTGCATTCTAGATAGTTTAGATTTCTGTTAGTTTCATTAGTGTTTTGAACCAGTCTTTGGAAGGATCTGGAGATGTTTTAACAAGCTGGAATTGAGTTAAGGCTTGAAGCACAAGCTCATTTCCAAGCTGGAACACAGCAAGTGCTGTTCCAGGCATAGGCAAGGTGAGTTCCAAGTATTGGGGTGACATAGGAGATGAGGTCGTCACCATGGTCACAGTGTGCTAGTTGTGGAGTCCCGTTATCCTCTCTCTCATGGACAGCATCCTTGAGTGGCTGGAGGATAGTCTTAATCCTTCATGTTTCTCTTGTCTGATGAGCCCTGGGAACAACACAGAGTTTAAAACATAAACAAAAACAAAAATGAACAAACAAACAAATAAACCCGAGAAAAACCTATGAAGTAATGGACTGTGTTATTTCGGGGCTTTAGAAGGATAGAATTGAGCACATACTAAAAGGGGGGCACTAGATTGGCTTACGTGATAGGGGATAGGTAGTCCAACAACGGCCACCTGCAACTTAAGAAACCGAATCCTGTGACTTCACAGTCCAGTAGGCTGGACGCAACCTTAGTCTGGTACTGAGAGCTGCAGGGTTTCTGTAGAGCGGTTGGTCTTCAGTCCATATTGGAATGAAAGTTAGATTCTGGTGTTATGAAGGACCATAGCAACAGAGACATTTACAAAGCAGATATCCTCACAATCTGGAAGCAAAGGCAAGCAGACATTACCTCTCTGGAAGAATTGGGTTGCCTATAAAGATGTCCCCCATTAAGGTGAAGGATCTTCTTCCCTCCAATAATCCTTCCTGGGAATGCCCTTGGAGACCCTCCCAGAGGCATGTCTCCGCTGACTTCAGAGCCAATCCTGTTGATGTTCAAGATTTACCATAACACAGTTTGCCACCGTTTATCCAGGATGGTTTCAGCAGCATGGGGAGAGCTGCCTCACTGTCTGATCACTCCATAGCGTTCACAGTGATTCCATTTTGAAAAATCTAACTGCAATGCTTATATTTTGGAAAATAGATTTTTAGGGAAAAATGAGACTATTATACTTGATAATGATTTAAGAATTGAGAGGGAGGTCTAATTTTTGTGAAGCCTTGAACTGTCCAGGAAACAGTGTTATCAGCTCATCCCACCTCTTCATGTGGTTGAGGAAGTTTTGTTCTGCTCTTTGAGACAGGGAACATGGCCTCCAGCCTCATTAAAAAAATCAAGGAGGCTCTTGGGAACCTTTTAGACTACTTCCTGTATGGGTCCCTTGCTTGGACAAAAGTTTTAGTGTTCAAACAGGAGACTTTGTACTCACTGGGGCTTTTGGTAAGAAGACACTTTGTAAGCATATAGTCTTGAAGCATGAGCTCACCTCCAAGCTGGAGCACAGTGGAGGCTGTTTCAGGCATTGGGAATGGTGTGAGCACAGGCACACAAGAATGAGAGGTTTCAAGCACTGGGGTGATATGGGAGATGAAGTTGCCACACTGGACTGTGGAGAGCCTTTATCTCTTTCCTTGATCCTTGAATCAACTCCTTCAGATGCAGATGTATTTACAATATACGCTTTTCCACCTGTTTTAGTCAGAGTTTCTATTCCTGCACAAACATCATGACCAAGAAGCAAGTTGGGGAGGAAAGGGTTTATTCAGCTTACACTTCCACATGGCTGTTTCATCACCAAAGGAAGTCAGGACTGGAACTCAAGCAGGCCAGGAAGCAGGAGCTGATGCAGAGGCCATGGAGGGATGTTACTTACTGACTTGCTTCCCCTGGCTTACTCAGCTTGCCCTCTTATAGAACCCAAGACCACCAGCCCAGGGATGGCACCACCCACAATGGGCTGGGTCCTCCCATCTTGATCACTAGTTGAGAAAATGCCTTACAGCTGGGTCTCATGGAGGCATTTCCTAAACTGAGGTTCCTTTCTCTGTGATAACTCCAGCTTGTGTCAGGTTGACACACAAAACCAGCCAGTACACCCCCCTATAATGTCTTGGTGATAGACTCAGCTTCTTTCCCAGAATGAATATCAATTATTTACTATTGATCTAATAAAATTTTAAACACAGTTGCACTAGTCAAGATTCCTTAGAGAAGTGTAATATATGCATACCATATTTCTCTTTTTAAAAACTGACTTACATAGATGTAGTGGGAATCTACAGGTAGACCAGTAGGCTGGAAAGTCAACTATGAATTGCTGTCCAAATAAAAGCACTTTGATACTACAATTCCTTCTTTTTCCTCCAAGGCCAGATACGCTTTAATGAGGCCTTCTATCAATTGGGTAAGGCACAGCCATATCACAAATAGAAATCAGCTTTACTAAGAATCTGATTGAAATATTATTACCTTAAAAAAAATCACAGGAAGCCAAGTGACACACACACACACACACACACACACACACACACACACACACACACGTTGCTCACACACACTAAATAAAAATTAATAAACTTTAAAAAATTATAGTAACATTTAGAGGACATTTGACTACACAGGTTAGCTGACACAGAATTACCCACATTACCAATGGCTTCCCAAAGATACCCTCACTGACCCTCACTAAAACCAAATCACGATAATATGAATCTTTCCTAAGTCACAAAAGAAGAAATCTCAAGTGAATGGTCCATGTTTTCTGATTTTACACTTTCATCTGTGTGGTTTTTTTCCCTGAAATGGTTGGCTCGCCCACATATTGCTGCTTGATTATTGCTAAAAGGAAGCCGTCTTCCAGCACTTGCCTTCACTGTGCCTTCAACATTTTACAAAGGTGCTGCTTGCTGGTGTCAGTGTTTTAGAATTTTTTTTTTTTTTACAGAAGGAAATAAATATACATGAAGCACATGCACACCTTCACACCACTTAAAACACACACACACACACACACGCACACAGACACACACACGCACACGCACACAGACACACACGGGCACCTACTTAAGCATCTGCGCTAAGTTTTTCTAGACGAGATGAAGTGTGTTCATTACCTCACAGTGCAATCTGTTGTTTGGATCAGCGGAGAGAAATTTCAGGCCTATTCAAACCCAGGTTGTGTTTGGGGTAAGGCCTGAGGAAGATAAACAATTGTACCTCCTTTTCTTCAGAGGCTACCTCAGGGCCTGGCCTTGTTTGTGTCCTGGCAATACAATTTGAGTAGAGGAGGGAGAAGGGATATTTTTTTGTTAACATTCACAAAGCTGTTCTGCATTCTCTGATTTCTTTTTCATTGAGCGGGTATTAACAGCATTTATTAAAAAAAAACATCATTTTTCTGGTGCTAGTGCTATGCACATTCTCTGTTATTAAGGTCAGCAGAAGCTCTAGTGTATGTGTCCATTCGTGTAGGTGCGTGCATGCTGACTTTCGCAGTTGCCCTTTTCATTCTTCAAGGACTCTGGACCTCTCCGAGGGTGAGATCTCTGCTTGCTTCTGTGACAAGTCTGTGCACTCACTCATCAGGCTTCACCATATTCTTCCATCCTCTCTTACAATGTCTTAAGACCTGCCCATTCCTTTCTAATTTCCTCTATCATCCTACATTGGATGGATGAATGACTCGTTACTGTATGACATTCTTTTTTCTTTTTTACCAGTCTTCCCCCATGCAATCTAGCCCATGTCCCATGGCTGGAGTCACTTGCCTAAGATGCTCTGTTTATGGGTCTCACACTTCAGGGATGTGAGATGAGTCCTCAGTGGACTTTGGTCCATTTAAGTCCTCCTCTTAACTTTAAAAGCATCCTCTTCCCCAGTAGCCTCATCTGTTGCTAGTCCCAGTACAGCATCTGCACAGCTAAGCTGTCCCCATTTATCCACATATCCCTAACTCTGAGAACACTTCTTGGTGTTTAACGGCTGGCCAATAGAATCGGTCAATGAATGATGACATAACCACCACTACTATTGAATGTATATTATATCCAATTCTTTATTTCATCTTACTTTAATGATCTCATGTACTTTAATGGAATATTCTATTTTCATTTTGACTTAAAAGGTCTTAGTGCTCTTCTAGGAATATATAACGCTCTCAACGTAGCTGTGAGACACATGAGGAGAGCTAGGAGACCTTAAGTGCTTTTGCTAATGTATGGACAGTAAATTATAGACCCCAGACTTAAGTTCAGGTTGGTCTGATAGATAGTAGGATCAAGTTGATGCAGAGTCAGACAGACTTTCTCACAGACTGGTCTTCCTCTAATGAAACGGACCATGAAGCCAGAGGAACACAATTAGACATTTTCTTCCCAGAAGGAAGAAGCTCGGTTGAAGCTGGACTTTGCTTTTCTGGTAGGAATGAAAGATGGGCTTTTGGTATTGTAGTCTCCTTGGACCTTTAGATGTGAAGAGCTACAGTAAGGCAATTTCCATGCTAAGTAGCTTCTTGCTGACACCTCTAATGTGACTTAGATACACTTTGCTCAGACACAGGGGCTTTAACGCTTCTCACTTGATAACTGCCCTACTTCTTAGAGAGCTAGGCTTGAGGGCAAACGCCATCTTCATTTTGATGCCTGGATTTTGTAAGGCTGAAGAAGCTAGGTACTCTTTGGGGTCCCTCTGAACCCTACTTCTTCCTTTTCTTTCTTTCCCTGTCTAATAAGTACTTGTTGAACTGGTCCCCTTTGATCAACCCTGGCTTCACATCCCTGATTCTTTCACAAGGAAAACGGTGACTTCACATTTGGATCTTGTTGGAGTCAGAGCCCTGCCAACCCAACTGGCAGGCTTTCTCCCAACTTGGGCTTCCATCAAGGTAGTGATCCCACATCCTGGCCTTGGTGAACTCCTCTGCAAGGTGCCAGGGTTGTTAATCTCACTCCACTGGTTGGCAAAGTAAGAGACATCCTGAGATGATTGTAGTATTTACAGAGTTGGGAGAAACCCGAGGCTTCTAAGTGGGGGCCTCTGTTTATACCAAGGGGTTTTTAAGGTCAAGCCTCCCAACACCTGGCCTTTACTAAACCTCTCACTCCAGGGGATTTTGCAGATAATGCAAATGAAGGCATTGACAGTTTGCCAGGTGCTGCCCTTAAGTAGGAGCCCAATAGAGCAACCAAATGATTCTTAGGACCCAATATAAAACAAGCATAATATAAAACCCAAAAGGCCCCGGGGACTGAATGGAATCTTTACAGCGGGAGGAATAAACCCAGAACAGATGCTAAGTGAGGTCACAGAGAACTGTCTAATGACAGTCATTCCTGTTCTGCACCAGCGGCCATCCCTGTGCATTTCTGCAGCTAATAGATAACATTACCACAGTGGCACCTAGGTCACAAGCACACCAATGCCAGCACTGCATTTGTCCTACCCTGGGGTATTTTCTCTATGAAGGGAAAGCCATGAAGTTAATGAATGGCTGGAGGATGTGGCTCATTGCTGGGACAGTCCAACCATTTGTGCTGAAGCTCGGGTCACCCTAAGGAAGAGCAAACTTTCTTCTCTGGCAGCCACTAATCTATACAACCCGAAGAATAACTCGGTGTAGTAACTGAGGATCATGCAAGTTAGTTCAGTCCATAAAGTGAGCAAGAAAGGCCAGGCTGGGCTGCATAAGTGCCCTGAACTCCAGCACCACTTTAAATGGGCCTATCATGGACTCCCTTAAACAAATGTTAGGTGACAAAATCCTCTGTGAAGCTTAACTATGTTATGCATTTTACAGTCCATGGAGGAGCCCAATGGTATTGGGCCTATGGGTAATCATGGAAAGAAACTGAGCATGTTTTCCTGATGTACTCTCTTTGCAGGGAAACTGAGTATGTTTTCCTTGACATACTCTCAAGGCAGAGAAGCCTGCCTTGGCCAGGATGTTTGACTTCAGAAATTGAGTCAGAGACACACTTGAAATTTGATATCCTTGGGATATTACTGTTAATTCCCATTCTTCCAGTAAAGTAAGTGTATTTTTTTTTTTAAGCAAACCAAGCAAAAAGTAAGGAGGGCATTGAGAAAGAAAAAGAAAAGGAAGGAACAATGAAGAAAGTCCAGGGGAATTACATTTTCATCTTGGGTACTTTTCTCCCGCTCCTTAGAGCAGCACACCCTGGTCTAGTGTAGCATTGACAGTCATTGTCAGGAGGGCTTAAGGTACATCCTCTCAATACTAACACACACACACACACACACACACACACACACATGCGCACACGCACACGCACCCAGACACATGTACCCATACACATACGTGCACACACATGAGCATGCAGACTTTCATGAGCATGTACACATACCCACACACACCACACCTATATGCACTCAAACACACACACACACACACACAACACACAATACACATGTGCACCCCCACACACAGGAACATGCAAACACATGCACACACAGATACACCTATACACACTACACACATACACGTGCACACACACGCACACACACGCGCACACACACACACACACACACACCCCAATAAAAATACTCACTATTATGTAAAGCACACAGCATGTGGATTTCTAGAGCACAGACACCTGCTTTAAAGCATTCTTTACTTAGGAGTGTCATATGTTGAATTCCATCAGTCTTGATGTTGTTGGTACAATGAAATCAGGGCAGCAGCCCACGCCCTTTCCTGGGAAGTTTAACCTGAGCTTTGAAAGAGAACACTTGGCTTTATAGAATTTATATAGTGTTCAGGCCACACTGGACTAGTAAGTAGACTGTGCCTATACTGTTCAGCTTGTCCAAGCTAGAAATAATGGCGCATCCCTGTGAACTCCTGAATCACTTTGTCTTTCTCTGTGCCTTGTCTTTTTACATGCATGTATGCAAACATATACACTTACCCATGGTTTCATTCACAAAGTAGTCACTATTCGGGATATGCCACATGCCAAGAACTAGCAGTAAACTAAATACACATCATTTTCCCTCCATGAAACATTTTAAACAGGGCAGGAAGTCAGCCCTTTATTTGCTACTCATACTAATAAGTGGATGCTTACCAGCTGACTACATGACCTATGGAAGATTTCTATTGTTGTTTTTATATTTATTTATGCTTTTAAGCAAGATAACAAAGGCACCTGATCAAAATGTGACCTAAAAAGGGCATAGGAGAGTATTCCTTAGGGATACAATTACACAGAGGCAAATATATGTGCAGATTCACTCAATAGCCATTTTCAACATTCTCCCCAGCAGGTTCCAAGTAGTAGTAGTGTGTTTGTGTATGTGGTGTGTGTGTGTGTGTGTGTGTGTATGTGTGTGTGTATGTGTGTGTTGTGTATGTGTGTGTATGTGTATGTGTGGTGTGTGGATGTGTGTGATGTGTACATGTATGTATGTGTTGTGTGTGTGTGGTATATGTGTGTAGTATGTGGTGTGTGTGAGTGTATATGTCTGTACATGTGTATATGAGTGCACATGTGTGTACATGTTCATGGTGTGTGTGTGTGTGTGTGTGTGATGTATGAAGTGAGGATGAATGAGGCTGAAAAATAAGCATAAAAAGAAAGAAATAATTCCAGGAAGCATTAAGCACAACAGAACAGGTCAAACAAGGTAGCAGTAGTGGGAAGGGACCGCCAAGTGAACCAGCTCAGTGAGGGTTAACTAGGAGCTGCAGTGCAAGTGACCCAGAGATGACCCTGTGAGAGGGAGCGCAGTGGGAGTCATTTCTATCTCCTTTCCCTGAGATTTTTCAGAGGTCACTGTTCTATTTGTTGATCATGAGTACAGGAGGAAAAAATCATATCATCTATGTTTAGCTTCTTTTCTGCGACTCATAACAAAAACAGGCTAACAAAAGCATTCGCATTTATTAAGCTTATTTTAAAGCTTTTAATGTTATTTATTTAATTATATTTTACATTGTCATGTGTTTATATTACCATTAACCAGAACTCATTTAGAGACAGGGTAAATATTTTTAGATATGTCTATAAGTTATATTCGTAGTTTAAATTTTTTTTTTTTTGGTTCTTTTTTTTTTTTTTTTTTTTTTTTTTTTTTTTGGAGCTGGGGACCGAACCCAGGGCCTTGCGCTTCCTAGGCAAGCGCTCTACCACTGAGCTAATTCCCCAACCCCGTAGTTTAAATTTTACATTCACAAAAAGGGGGAAAATGTTGTGGTTTGCCCTCAAGTTATCTGTATTTTGATGCTAATTCCACTGCCCCAAGGACAGCTGCCTAGTCACCTACTCAGAACTCATGTGACTTCACCAGAACCTTCTCCCCATTGAATTTGTAAAGTACAGGTGAGGGGCAGGTACAGGATAGAAGGAGGCCTGTCCTTGGAGGAGAAGGAAAGATGGGTGGGAGAGAAGTTTGAAGGAAGAGGAGGAGACTAGAGGAAGGAGGAGAGACAGGACAGAGACGGAGAGAGGGGAGAAACCATGGCAGGTGATGTTAAGATTCTGCTCTCTGTATTTACAGGTTGTTATCAATGTTCTTAAGGGATGGATGGTACCGGGCTTTGTAAGTTTAAGTGGGCAATTATATCTTACCAATTGGGTCAAAGAAAAAAAAAATTCACAGCAACAGGACGTTAATTTATGAGTGTTCCTACAGATCAGATCCCAATCTGATTAAGCATTTTGCGTTGAGAGGGAGATCCCCAAGAACCACTTAAAAGTGGGTACTGGATACTCTACTGTGATAGATAGTCAGTTGTCTAGCAAGTACACAGACATCTTTTTGTTAAACGTGTAGATTGGATTTCTTTGAGTTATTGACTCAATTTTTACTAGAATTTTGAACATAAGTCATTAGTGCATTAGGTATTATGGTCTCATAACTATCTGTATCTTAGCCCATTAGTGCCAATTTAAATTATGAAATCACATCAAAATTTTGTTAGAATCAGGTGAATACCTATTTTCAAAAACAAGAAATGGTAGCACATAAAATTCAGGTGGTTAACCAGCCAGGCGGTTTCTAACGCTCTCAGACATCTAGAGCAGCAGTTCTCAACTTGTGGGTCGTGATCCCTTTGGAGGCTGAAGGACCCTTTCTTGGGGGTCAGGTATCAGATATCCTGCATATCAGGTATTTACATTACGATTCCTAATAGTAGCAAAATTGCACTTACGAAGTAGCAACAAGATAATTTTATGGTTGGGGTTCACCACAACATGGGGAACTGTAATAAAGGGTCACAGGATTAGGAATGTTGAGAACCACTGCCCTACAGGAATTCAACAAATTCCTATCCCCTAGGAGCAAGGCAAAAGCAAGCTTCTTTTCAGTTTACTACGGAGTGTTGGAAACACTGCTTGCAAACCCAGAAGCTCACAACCATCTTCCCTTCCTGTGCTCAAGCTTACGTAGTCAACCTTATGGAAAGGACTAGAAAAACGGAGGTCCAATATTTAAACGATTTCTACCCATTGTGATGCTTGGGATGGGTAGGGAGGTGAAATAAAAAGTCACATTTTCAGCCAAGGAAGGTCACTTCAAGATCAAAATCAAAGGCAAAGCATTTTTAATCCTTCTCAAAAACAAAAACAAAAAGAAAGAAAGAGAAGAAACATAACAGTAAATATTTTTAAAATGAATATTTTTTAAAACATTTAATGCCTTTAAGTACAATTTAGGAAATTATGAATGCTTTGGAAGCCCATCTCACCTCAGTTAGAATGGTTATGACTAAGGGGGAAAAACAAATATTGACAAGCCATAGGGAAGGAGAAAGCGTTTTTGTTTTTTTGTTTTTTTTTTCATTGTTAGTGCAAATAATTAGACTAGTACAGCCACGTAGGAAGGAAGTGAGGAAGCTGCTCCAAAAACTATAAATAGAACTGCCACATGACCAACTATCCCATCACTGGGCACGTACCCAAAGGAGTGTTATCCTCGCACAGAGACACGCAAAAATTCATGTACATTGCTGTCCCGTTCACGGGAGCAACGAGACGGAACCAACCTAGCTGTACATCAGTGGATGAGTGGATAATGAAAGTGTGCTACATGGAATTCACATGGAATTTTATTCAGCAACAAAATAAATGTGGGAGCTGAAATTGGCAGGAAAAAAATATGGGTCAAGTTGAAAACTATGCTAAGTCAAGTAACTCAGACTCAGAAAGACAAGTACCCACACATTCTTGTCATATAGTGCTATTGCTTCTAATGCATATGCATGAGCCATTACATGGGAGCAAATGTGGGTTAAGATCCTGAAGCTAGAAAGGGACCACAAGAGTGACAAGACATGTTAGGAGAGGGTGGCGGAGTACGTAATAGTACACACGTGACATGGACACGGGGAGAGGGATACTGAAGGATTTAAGGTACGGGTGGACAGGGGGTGTGGGAGAGTGGGGAAGGAAGACTAAGACACTGTGTGTGTGTGTGTGTGTGTGTGTGTGTGTGTGTGTGTGTGTGTGTGTGTGTTCCTTTGCGTTCTAATTTTAAAGGGCAGAACACTTCAGGATTGTTGAAATGTTAGAACCGTAAGGGACCTGCATTGGAACCAGTATAAAGTCTACTGATTTCATAGCTCATGGAGATGGAGAGAGGGGGATCTGACTAAGAGTTGTGCCCATAATAACTGAATGCAGTGACCCCGACCGCTCCAGAGAACAAAGAAGAAATGGGTATTTTGCCACATACGTTTACTAACATTGCTCCTTATGGAGAAACAGGATAGGAGACCTGTTTGGGGAAAGTTTCTTTTAGATTTCTGTACCCAGAAAACTGGCCACACTAAAGTAAAAGGAATTTTGGAGCAGGCTTTTGGGAAACAGGCCACCTTCCTCCCAAAGATGCCCTTATCCGATGTCTTCTCTGACCCTGCCACTGTCCCTGCTCACCTTCATTAACTACTTGTTGTCTGGACACTGCTTTTCTTTCCCTCCGGGTTCCTATTAACATTCTTGGCTACGTCAGCATCCATCTACATAGTCACGTGACTGAGGATGCTCTCAGATCCTTCATCCTGCGTTCATTTTCTCCTCCACCTGTACCTCGCCTTTTAATCTCCATTCTCTTTCTCTAGACTTTTATCTGGACTGCTTCCAGTAACTCTAGTTAAGTCGCCCAACTGCATATGTTCTATCAGTCATGCAGTCCTCTACCCTCGATCATCCTTTGTTGTCACCAAAGTCCCCACTCTTTGTCTCCACTTCCCTGCTCACCATCTCCTTGTGACCTCCGTTGCCAATTAAATTAAATCCCACAATGCATTCGTATAATTCAGCTCTTGTGTGGGTCGACTTTGTCCATTCCTCCTCTCCCCAGCATTGTCAAAATAAGTCCCATCTGAATTTCTGCCAATGCCGTGCGTGCGTGCGTGCGTGCGTGCGCTTAAGGCAGTCGGAGCTGGAGAAAACCTAATCTGACTGAGTGGCTCCACTTTGGAGATCTGGCCGGATATCTCTTGTCTTCATTCAGCAGAATTATAAGTCAGACGTTTCTGGGAATAACACGGAAGGTGTTCAGAGAGATGAGAAAACTGAAGGAGACTACGCTGGACTCAGATAAGAGATCTGGAAAAACAAACGAACAAAAACACAAAGAACGATGTTGGAGCCTGGACTAAAGACGTGGCCACAGCCATGTGAGCCACTGGGAAAATTCTAGACATGTTTTAAGAGGTAAAATTAGCAGGATTTGCTAAGTGGGACAATCAGCTGGGACAATTACCATCACCTGTGTCTATGCCTACCAGGTAGAAACGGGAAGGAGCGAGTGAAAACAGTCATTTCTAAATGTAAGATTTTATCCAGAATGCTTCCTCGGAGGAGACTTCTTAGGAAAGCCTTGCTACTCTTCCCACCCTTCAGAATTCCCAAAACTCATTCCTGATGCTTCATGTTTTTCTTATTTTTCTTTATTGTAGCTTTCGTTCTACTATTTCTGTTTATTTGCTTGTTTATTTATTTATTTATTTTTGGAGCTGAGGACCGAACCCAGGGCCTTGCACTTGCTAGGCAAGCGCTCTACCACTGAGCTAAATCCCCAACCCCTACTATTTCTATTTATTATCTTTAAGATAAGAGGATAGGGGAAAGATGCTGGCTCCTAACACCTATTAAAAAATCCCCTTTAAAGAAAAGAAATGCAAAGCAAACAGAGGAAAGGAACACACTAATTACCATGTGAGACATTTCCATTTCCGCGTGGAAGGATGGCGCCTGTTAGGTGACTGGACATGATGGTTTAAGAAGTAGAAATTGGGATTATAGTGGAGGCCATAGGCAAAGAGAATAGGCATGGAGAATCGATGAACCTCCAGTCAGCACCAAATCAAAGTTCTCGGAGAAACAATATGTGCACCCTCTCTTCTGCAGCCTTATCTATCCCTCTGTATTGTTATTCTTTTATGCTAGTAGCTGACAGTTTATTTTGTCCCGTTCCTCATCTATATCTCCTTTTGGACTACCAGCTCCATGAGACCATGCATGTCTTTGCTTAGCGTTGCATTTGGGAATCAGGGGTGATACTTTCCACACAGTGAGTGAAGTTTCTCCCACACCTTCCTTCAGAAGCAGTGATGCGACGCCATCTTAGGGTGTCAACATTTTTTACACGGTTGACACCAGTGATGGCTTTAGTGTGGTCACATAAACCAGTTGAACAAACTGTGAGCAAACACTTTGGAGGTCTCCAGGTACCGTTTGAAGGGACCCGGACTAAAAGCAATACCAACTCAAATGAAACAGTGATGGGAGACAAAAAGAAAGCAGTCAGGTCCTGGTGACTTTATTTAAGACCTTGGCTCTCCAACAGATCTTGGATGAAGTCAATAGTAAGCTCATGTCTAACAAGCAAGTTACAGTGGTAAATACATTCTGACTTTTCTTTAATTTTGATCCATCTTGCTTAATTACCTTTCTGCCATTTAAAAACAGTAGAATCTGGGCTAACACAAGCTGTAACTGAATGATCTGAATCTGAACTGAGGAAGTCAAGTGCACAGAATATATACTGTATGGCCAGAATGAAAGGAATTATAAATGTATTTAATGAGTGCTCACAAGTCAGATGCAATGAAAAAACAGCTTAAAATACAAAGGAGAGACATTAAGCAAGGCAGGGCTGCAAGTGACTGTGCCCAGCACTGAGGTGGAAACAGATAGATCCTGAGAGTTTACTGGGCAGCCAGACTAGCCCAAACAGTGAACTTCTAGTTAGTGAGTGACCCTGTCTCAAGGAAGCAAGGGAGAGGGTGACAGAAGAGTATATTTTGCATGCTGTTCTGGACTCTGAATGTATATACATGTATGTGTAATCCATGTATTCCTGTGCATGGGACACACATACACACACACACACACACACACACACACACACACACACACACACACACACACAAAGAAGAGAAAGAGGAGAGGTTAGCAATATGGAGCTTGAATTAAAAGTGTACATTGATTGGAATTACTCAAGGAACTTGATAAAGTAAAAACTATTAGGTTTCCTCCCCAGCAGATGTTGGATGGAGTCCGTAAGTTCATGCCTACCAGTTGGTAGTACGTTTGCACCTCTCAGAACACTGATAATAGGTTTTGAGTCAGGCAGAGGTTTATTAGATTTGAAAATGTAGAAAAGGAGCATATCTATGTTGCATTGAATGAAGGAACATGTGGGTATCTGGGAAACAGTGTGGGATGGAGAGAGTAGTTAATTCTGTTAACTGAGAGATTAGCACTGAAACCGAGAAGGCCAGCTACAGGGAACACCCAGTGAAAGCCTTTCTATTTACACACAGATATAGATTGAGTTTGAGGACATTTGAGTTTATCTGTAGTGTCTAAGAAATGCAGTGAAGTCCTGAGAAACACAAGAGGTGAGGAGAATCAGAGGCAAGAACTGCTCGAGTTGGGGAAGAGCAAAGAAAGTTAGTTAGGTACAGAGGAGGAGACAGGAAGGAGGGGGGGGGATGGAGTCCGAGGAGGAACGTTTATGGATGAAGGAGCCCACATTTTGAGTGCTCTTTTTTTTTTCCTTAAAAAAATGAGGTGAAGAGGCATTGGGGGCCCTTTCAAATAGCTGTTCAGACAGGAGCATCAAGGGAGCACTGTAGTTGATAATTAAACTAAAGAACAGAGAGACCTCTTTCTACCGATGCTCTGCAGTCCTGGTTTAGAAGCAGAGAAGGGTGAGTGGGCTGAGCTAAGGTAGAAGAGACTTTCTGTGTTATAACAATAATACCTCCACTAACAAGTGCTCTGAAAACAAAACCCTTTACTATGAAGACAGGCCGCGGCAAACCAAAAACATGTGCATAAATTATAATAGCTGAACATTTGAGCCTTATGACAAAATTGCCTGGTCCACAGTTGCTTTTGCCTTGGACCAGGACTCTACCCTAGATCAACATGTAAAATCTGCAAGGATCATCTTCTGCCCCAAGTTCCCCTGACCTATTCCAAAGACCTGACATCTCCGTTCACTTCAGCACCTCCCATCCTCCCTTAGTGAACCTGGGGAAGATTTGATGATGGGCATTACTGCTGTTTTCCCTCATTCATGCGTTCCTCTAGCTAGGACTACCATCTCCTGTGCTCTCCCTCTGACTATGGAATAGTATTGGAGGGTTTTTTCCTAAAAGGAAAGTTGGTGTTGCAGTGATCAGGTTTGTCCTCCAACGGCTCACGTTCTGGAAGCTTGATTCCCTATGCTATTGAGAGGTAGGAATCTTTAAGAGGTGGGGCTTTGTGGGAAATGAGCATTAGGTCACCAGAGGAACCATACTTATAAAAGTTTGATGCCCAATTTGAAAGAATAATTTAGGTCTCAAGAGACTTAGTTGAGTCTTGTAGACTACTGAAGAGTAGGTGATTATAAAGCTTACTTATAGTCACTTATATATATATGATATAGAATTACATATAATGTTTAAACTGTAAACTTGCTGATGTAACCTGTACCTCTAAGAGTTTAAAAACTGTTTGTTATAGTCATTTGGGGTCGCCTTCCAGTCACTTGCCACAAGGGGCTGATTGAAGGTCAATCCTGATGCACCAGAAAATAAACCTCTTGCATTTGCATCGAAAAAAAAAGAATTACATATAAAATATACAGGTAATATATAAATATATAATATAACTATTATATACAATACAAATAATATATAAATAATGAATAATATATAAATAACACATAATATATATAAATACATATATAAAGCTCATTTGTAAAGAAAAGCTCACTCTTGTTTCCTGTTTCTTGTATGATCTCTCTCTTTCTCTCCCCTTCCCTCCCCTTACTCTCTCTCACACATGCATGTGCTTGCACGCGCGCGCACACACACACACACACACACACACACACACACAACTTTGCCATGTGACACCATCTCTCTGCCATGCTACTGGCTGAGTCAGAAGGCTCTTCCAAAGAGTGACAAGGATGGGGCAACCTGATATTAAATTTTAACCACTCAAACCAAGCTAACTAAACCTTCTTTCTTTAGAACATGCCAGGCCTTGGACATTTTGCTATAGAAACACAAAATGGATGGTGAGAGGTGCAGCTTAAAGGGGGATGGAGTGCAGGTAATAGAAGTTGGGAGCCTTATCTGACATGATTCACGGACCGGGGAGGCATCTGACATAGACTGGCTGAGAAATTCAAAACCAATGTGCCAGTGTCTGCAATTCCCTTCTAGTCCTCTCTTTACATAGCATAGAGTGATAAGGTAAGAGAGGGTGGCCAGGCCCTGAGGATAGAACTCTCTTGACATATGTGTCTCCCACGCTCCAGGACTGCACTGGGATTAAAGTTTGCAATGCATAAGTCCTGAAAGACAAATTCAGAAACACAAATAGTTTATCTGAAAGGTGACCCCCAAGTAACCCTGGTAAAGAAGAGAAAGAAAGAGGAAGGGAAGGATACAAGGGGATATGTTGAAACAATTTTGTATGATAATATGAGACTCAATGGCACTGGTCACCTTTGAGAAATGGTACAGAATTATCTCTGGCCAAATGACAAACTGAGGCATGTTTTCGTCATGTGTACATGTCAGTGAGTGAGGGATGCTTGTGGGAATTGCCCAGTCTTCAATAATTCTGATCTACCCTGTGGATGGGCTTCACAGTTTGAGAAATCTCCCAGAATGACACATATGTCTATGGTGGAAAACTGTAAATGACCAAGGAAGGGGAGCATCAAGAGAAAAGCTTCCACAGTCACTTGTCAGTTTCTCTCAAAAATATTAAAAGCGCTAGTCCTTTCAGACAGTAATCTCACACTTTCTATATAAACGTATGTGCTTGATACACACTCATGCACACAAGGCTAATTATTGCCAAACTATTTCAGTAAGTAAATATTGCATATGGGCTCAGTATTCATTAGGATAGAGCTTTAAAATGGTTTACACGTGTCAACAGCAAAAAAAAAAAAAAAAAAAAAAAAGTCTACCACACATTGAGTTTAAAAAGGCAAGATGTTTTGGATAGAGCAGCACGCTGCCATATGTGGAATGCATATCTACATACATTTTTCACACGTGCTCTTGTATGATTTCACTGTAAAGGTTCCAAGAAGCTAGAAATAATGATTGACTGCTTTGCCATGGAAACTGAAAAGAGGAGGGAAAAAAATGCAGACAAGATGGGAGAGGGATCTTTTAAAATTGTAAAGTTTTATTGTGTGATTTTTAAAGACATCTTCATATGTGATTTAAATTTAAGAATTTAAAGCTTTGAGTGGAGTGGAATTCTGATTGCATATGTATACTATATAGCTACTAAAACACAAACAATTCCCAGTGCCTATCTTCTGCCTTTTAATCCTAAAGAAGAGGGATCCAAAGGCATGGTGACAATGCCCTGGTGTTGGGATTATCCCCTTAAGTCAGTAGGAGAGTGACTCATAAGGATTCTTTCTGCATCACTCTGTTGATTCTTTCCTGTGACTCAAAGACATGGTGGCTTGTGTCAATGAATTTTAGCTCAGGCTAGACCAAATGTACTTTAAATTTTTTTGTTGTATTTTATATGTATAAGCAGTTTGTCTGTACATAAGCATGTGTACTGCATGCATGCCTGATGCCCATGGAGGTCAGATAAAGGCATAGGATCCTCTGAGACAGAAGTTGGAGATGGCCAGGAGTTACCGCAGGGGGTGAGCTTCCATACGGGATCTGAACCTGGATCCTCTGTAAGAGCTGCACCAAACCATCTCTCCAGCTTCTTGAGTAGCAGTGTTTTCATCCTTGAGCGAAATCCTTCAAATGGCAATGGTGTGTTTGAGGCTCTGCTAGGTTTCCTGGAATATCCAATATCTGTCTGGGTATTGTGGTACCACAGAGAGTGTCTAGTTAGCATGGATCGTCATTTTGAGGAACTAACTGGTGCCTTCTCCAGAGTGCAAGGGGTAGAGGAACTAATATTCTTATGAAACTGGCAAAGTTTTTCCCCCTCGCTGTCTCAGCCTCTGCGTACACAGTAGGATTAATCAGCTAGTTGCTCGACTCACTCATTATCAGGACATCTGACATAAATTGCCCAAACTAGATGGCTTGTGGAGGGTTTTTTTTTCCTGTTTGTTTGTTTATTAATTGGTTTTGCAAGTAGTATGACCAGAGTTGCAGCATCTCCATTTCTTTCTGTTTGGAGCAAATAATCACGTAATAAATAACAAGTGTATGGCTTCTCTCCAGCCATGCACTTTTACACTGTCTTATCAAGATGTGGGCACGGTGATCCTTGAAAAGCGTAGATTTAGATGAAGCGATCCATTTCTTCCTCTCTGTGTGTATAAGAACACACACAAGTATTTAGGTACACAAACCGATGTACGCACATCCGAAGGCCAGAGCAGAACATTAGATGTCTTCCTTTGTTGTTCTCCACTTCTTACCTGAGGCAGTCTCCCACTGAGCCGGAAGCTCACCCTTTCCACTAGGCTACCCAGCCAGTGAACCCTTGGCATCTCCCTGTCTCTACCAATCCCATTAAGAGCTGGGGCTGCACACTCACGTTATGCTCAGCTCGTTATGGGATTGGTGGTGGCCTGAACATAGGTTCACAGATGCAGCCCATGCTTGCTGAGCAAGTGCTTTTAGCTACTGAGTTATCTCCCCCAGCTCCCAATGATCCATGGCTTGAACCCAAATCAGCAGGACTTTATTGTCCTATAAAATATCCCTTGTGCCCACGTCTTTATATATAGTGTGAAAGTGCATGGCCGGAGACAAGGAGCGGGTTCATGGTTGCTATTGCATTAATCCCTGTGGAAACGATAGTCTTTGTCTTTATTATTGAGTGACCCCAAACCAAGAGAAATGGGGATATAAAGCACGTTCCACTTGCCCATCAGCTTTTCTAGTTTGTTGCTTTCCATCTCCCATGTGTTTGTATTTCAGCAGTACTGCGTCCTGCATGACGTTCATCCTCTATATTATCAAGCTCAGAATGCTGGTTCTCTAGGGCTCCATGAACCTGGTACACCCCTCCCCCGTATTACTATTTATTACACTGTCTTGAATGTTTGTTTCTTGGTCTGTATCTGTTTTTGGATGGTAAACTTTCCTAGACCAATGTAGCCTTTTATCCCCGAATTTGCAGCCTACACTAGGCATTCAATCCAACTTGCTCACACACAGTCAGTTCCCCTGGTCCTGCCCATGAACTGCTGCCTCTGAGTGCCTGCCATTGGCCACCTTTGGAAGCATCTCAGCCCACTCCTTTTCTCATCATGGTCAAGAGCAGCTCCTCAGAATGGCTGCCTACAAAAAGACTCTGCAGTGGAAATTTGTATGTAAGGGTTTTGGGCTAGTTTTCTCAGGAACAGCATCTGCAGAGGAAGTGAAAGAGGTAGACCCGGGAAAGAGGGAAGTTGGGCTCATGTGCAACTAGGCCTTGATTGACCCTACAGAAGGCTCTAAGGTCTGGCTAGTTCTTTGTGGTTGGCCCCAGTTGGGCTAAGACTTTCTGAGCTTTTATATCAATGCATCAACTGGGCATTAGATGCACGCTATTCTTGAAAAGGTCATGGCCTTGGGCCTGAGGGTTCTTTTCAGCCTCAAGCTGGGAGTCACTTGTTGGCAATAGTTACATTGAGAATATATATTTCTTAGTTTCAGGTAGGGACCTAAGCAATTTAGCATTCTTTACCAGCTGTCAATTGGAATTCTGAAGTCAGAATGCTTTTGGGAATGCCATTTTTGCTAAGCATTTTGGTTATCCATTGCTACATGATAAACAATCCCTCTAAAGAATAGCTTAAAAGCCAGCAGGCATTACTTGGATCACAAGCCTGCAATGTTGCTAGGGTTCAGTGAAGAGAGTTCATTTCTCCTCTACGTGGTGTCAGCTAAGATGGGTCTTCTAAGATTGGAACATTCACTTCCTGCTTACTCACATGGTTGGTGATTTCAACAGGGACTTCCTTGGGTTTCCTCATAGGATGGTGGCTCAACTCTAAGAATATATATATATATATACCAAGAATATATATATGTACCAAGATAGCAAGGCAGAAGCATGTCACATAGACATGACCTGGCCTCAGAAGTCACCCGGCATTGTTCTTGGCAGAGCAGTGCTGTGGTTTGAGGCTTGTCTACTTCCAAACATGAGTTGAAAGTTGATATCCTTTAACTGTATTAAGAGGTAATATCTTTAAGAAATGTTTAAATCATAAGACTTGTGACTATGAATGCTTCAATGACATTATCACTGAAAATATAAACATTATATTATATTTCTATTCAATATAATTATCCAGCCTCAGCTATTATATCATAGCAGTACAAAACAGGCTAAGATAGATATCTAGATCATACTGCAAATTTGTGAGCATAGAATCAAAAGCTATGGAAAACACATTCTTCCATAATCTTCCATTCAGATAACTCCTGTTCATCCTTATGTGAAATAAAATAGACTTTTTCCTAGACCTCAGGTTTTGTTCCATTGTGTCATTAGGTGCAGTCACTTGAGTGTCACTTTTATTTGTGTCTAGGGAACAAGAGCTCTGCTCTTTTCACATCCAGAATATGATGTGGCAGATATAGAACACTCCATGTACATATTTTCATCCAAATAGAGAGGTGAAATAAGAAATACACAACTACTACAGGAGGTTGTTTGTAACTTTGGTCAGGGCTCCTCCTACTCTTTAAGAAAGATTCCTTATGCTTTCTCTCTTGGTCTGGTCTTTGCATCTCAGTTATATATCCTGAATTATCCTTCATCTTCTTTATTTGAGCTGAGCAATTTTCTCAGCTACATTTTCTATTCTAGGCCTATATTAGCTTGCATAATCTCTGTTCATTTTAGTCTAAATCTTCAACACTTCCACTAGAACACTCTTCTTTAAACAGCCATACTGGGGTTGAAGACGTAGCTCCTGGGAAGAGTCCTTTTCCTGCACGTACCAGGAACTGGGTTTGATTTCCACACAAAACACACCGCAACAAAAATGCTAAGGCTGGCCGGACATGGTGGCACATACCTGTAATTCTGGCACTAGAGGGGTTGAAGCAGGAGGACCTCAAGTTTGAGACTTTCCGAAGTAGTGCTAATCCAGTCTTTAAAACACACACACACACACACACACACACACACACACACACACACACACACATTTATAAAAACAACTCGAGACATTTTAGAAAAATCAATATGGCTCTTGTTTGAAAAACCCTTCCAATAGATTAAATGTAAAGGACATATTGTTTTAAATTAACTTATTCCTTGATAACTTTGCCTATGTACACATGCATTCTGCCCACACTCATTCTGCTGTCCTCACTAATTTGCACCTTTCTCACACCCATTTTCACAGCTTTTTAGCTTGATCTTTTTTTTAATTTTTATTTTTATTTTATTTATTTATTTTTTTTTTTTTGCTTTGTGACCTGTGATGTTTAACAAGGGCTGCTCATGAAGGAATGAGGATAACACCGTTCTTTGCAGCACAAGGAACTCAGCAGTGGATGCATTGGCAAAGAACATGACTTCTCTTCCAGCAACTCCCTCTGGGAGGGGCAGATCCTTATGAGCCCCGTCCCTACCCATGATGCATTGGTACAGTCTTGTGGGGACCCTATGCAAGAATCCAGAGCTGTTGTAAGTTCTACAATGACATATTTGAGACAGGAATGAGGAAAGAACCCAATCGGAGATGGCATTGAAGGTTCTTATTATATTCTGCTAATGGTAGGAAAAACAATAGGATTTGATTGTGGAACAGCCTTGGGCCTCTCATCCTATAACATGGGTGAAACTTAATGGCATCATGCCACTAAATCAAAGATGCCACACACAAAGGACACATATTGTATGGCTTTTATGAGGTCCCTGGTATTGTCAAATCCCTAGAAACAGAAAAAGAAGAGCCATTCCCGGGGGTCAGGAGAGATTAACTGGGATTTAGTGCTGAGTCCATACAGTTTTAGTCTAGGAAGCCAACTATGGCTTTTGAGAGGAGTAGTAGTGATAGTTGGATTTTGTCAATTGGACACAGCTGGAGTCCTCACAGATGAAGGCGCATCAGTGGACGAGTCGTGGCTATCACACTCACCTGTACGTATGTCTGTAGGGTCCTCTTCCCGATTACTGACTGATGGGGGAAGGTATAGCCTATTGTGGGCCATGCCACCTTGGCAAAGTAGCCCTGGGCTTGATAAGTGGGCAAACTGAGCAAGCCATGGTGGGTTTGGGGTGGGGGGAGAGAAAGCCAGTAAATAGTACTCCTCCAGAACCTCTGTTTCAGTTCTAGCTGCTGGGCCTTACTCTGCTTCAGTTTCTGCCTTGGCTTCCCTCAGCGATGAACTATAATCAGGATAGGTAAGCTTAATAAAGCCTTTTCTCCACAACCTGATTTTGCTTATGGTATTTATCACATTGATAGAAAACAAACAAGGACGAAAGCCAATGGTGCTTACTGTGCCAATAGATGGCACCAAACTGTGCACTGAACAGTGACTGTCCTGATAGTCGTGCTATGTTTATTAACCACACATTCTTAAAAGTATTAGAGAAAAAATGCTGGTATAACTGCAGGTGCATGATCTAGTAGTTGATATTTCTCCTAAAATATTTAGTAAAAACAAAACAACCAGAAGAAACAAGACTAGGAAAAGAACATGATTGTTGAAGCAGGATGCTGGGTAAGGAGGCTGAGGATCATGGGCTCTATGCTGTATTAAACATTTATATAAATATACATTTAAAAAGCTCTATCTTTGTTTTGGTGTTTAGAATTTGATTTTCTGAGCTCTGCTGTGCACTTATGCTGTCTACAGAGGAGTCAATGAAGAACCAGTGAAGCGAAGCACCCTGCTGAGAAGCCGCCATGCTCTGTTAATGGTGTGGGCTGAAGCTGAGAGAAGTCATGGAGGAACCCCCCTCCATGATCAGTGTCCTTGTCTGTCCGGTCGACTGCAGCATCTGTAGACAGTCTTTGTTGCTTCCTCCACCCTAGACCCCTTAGGGCTTCAGAATGCTAATGCTCCATCAACTGAGACATAAGTGAGGAGGACCCCAGGGAACAGTATTCTTTAAAATGTTTTCTAGGTGATGCTAACATTAGTGAAGGTCAAGAGCTATTTGCATACCGTTTTAGTCTGCTTCCCCTCGGTGTGGAAAAAATGCCTGAGATAAACAGCCTTAAAAGAAATGGACAGCACCAACCCCTGACATGATTACTGATGCCACGTTGTACTTGCAGACAGGAGCAGAGCATGGCTGTCCTCTGAGAAGCTCTACTAGCAACTGGCTGAGACAGATGCAGATACTCACAGCCGACCATTGGATAGGTCAGGGACCCCAATAGAGGAGTTAGGGTAAGGACTGAAGGAACTGAAACGGATGGCAACCCCATAAAAAGACCAACAGTGTCAACTAACCTGGACACCTCAGAGCTCCCAGAGACAAGCCACCAACCAAAGAGCATACACGGGCTGGTAGGAGGTCCCTGGCACATATGTATCAAGGGCACACATGCCTTGTCTGGACTCAGTGAGAGAAAAAAATGTACCTAATTCTGAAGAGACGCCCCAGAGAAGGAGGATGTCCTGGGGAGGGTACCCTCTCATAGTGAAGGGGAACGGGTAAGAGGGGGCAACATTTGGCATGTAAATAAATAAAATAATTAATTTTTAAATGTTTCCTTTGTCTTAAGTATTTAAATATCGAAGTCCATACTCAAGTGGCTCCATTGCTTCTGGACTTGTAATGAAGCAGAAGTCACTGTAGAAGGGCCCATCTAAGGGTAGCTGCTCATCTCAGGCTAGTGGGAAAGAGTTGGAGGAGAAGGGACCAGGGCCAAGATATATCCCTCAATGACCCCAGTGAGCAATTTCTGTCACCTTCTGAGGTGTGTATCATTTCCAATGTCTCATAAAGATATGAACATATCCTTAGACTAGTTATGGACCTGGGCAACATCTCACTATCAAATGATTTTTACAGCCCCCACCTCTGACCAAACAGTCACCAGGTGAGCTCTGGGAACATTTCAGATCCGAATTGTATCACACATGGATCAGTTGATGCATAATGCTGTTCATAAGATATTGACTGAAAAGTGAGTCTGGAGCAGTTTGCTTGGTATGCTATATTCCAGCCACTTACAGTAAACTGACTGTCTGTCTGTCTGTTGGTGGGTGGGGGTGGTTACTCATGTGCCATAGTGCATATATAGAAGTCAGAAGACGACTTGTAAGAATTAATTCTCTCTTAACCTGTGAGTACAGGAATCGAACACAAGTCCTGAGACTTGACAGCAAGCTCCCTCATCTACAGAGCCAGCTCATCAGTCCTATGACAAAGAATTTACATACAACCTTGTATCTCTCCTACCCAAGGCTTCTACTAGCCAGAGAGTTTCTAGAGCAGGATTGCCTATACCTGAGAGCAGAGAGAGCATTGTTGTGGCTGTTAGCAAAGCACATGGAAAAGATAAGAAAAGCTTCAAAAGGTCTTGAGGCTTCACAGAAACACCACTATAACATAATGCAACTTGGAATAACATTAAAGAAAAATGATTTATACCCATTTATCAAAAAGGAAACTGAAAGCTTCTTGGAGAGGTGTTTGTTTCTGGCATTGAAGGCTTTAATCAACTTGACAATGAGATATGATCCTTCGATGAGCTGAGCCATGAGAAGCAGCCATTTGCAATCTGAAGCCATGGCTGTTGCTATTCAAGTCAGTTTCACCCCTAGTGTGTTGAGAATAGAAATATTTTCGTAATCAAGTACAAAATGGAGTGAATGAGTTCAGGTAACCGAATATGGCAGGTGAATAACTCCCACGTTGCTTCCATTCCTCACCTTTGTGCCTAGGAATTTAGACAGAATATACAAGGTCTGTCTCTGTGGCCAAAATGTGGTCTCCATATTTATTGAAAGTAGCCCTTCCATGCAGTAATAAAATAGATGATCCAAAGCTTTAAGTGAATGGTGACAGGTGTCTTGGTTTCTCTCAAGTTAATCAGAGTGAGTTCCAAGGGAATAGAATTGCCAAATTTAGCAATCCCAGATTGTAGAAGGTCTGGTTAAACTTTATTTGGGCACAACTGTTTGGATCTAATGCCGGGGGCATGTTTATACCAAAATATTCAGTTTTTACTTGAAATTCTAGTTAAACTAGACACCCTTTGTTTTGTCTGGAAATTCTATAATCCAGACAAAACAAAGACAATAGAGGTCTTTTCTCTCATATACAGAGTCTAAATATCTTACTCCAAGGTGTCCAGAATGCCTGGGAAAGGCAAATGGTGGGTGCCAAGGGCATTGGCCCTGGAAGATTGTTGGAGGTAGCTAATACTACAAAGTCAGTGTATTAGTCAGCAACTGCTTGCTGTATAACAAATGACCCCACATTCCTGACTCTTGAGATAGACATCGTTTACCATTGCTAGGTTCAGTGCAGTTTGTTCAGGTAGGGCAGATGACTGGCGTAAATAGCTCCATCTTCAGGAGGAGAGCTGTGATTCAATTGGAGTAGCTTGGTATAGGGCAGAGGGTCTTTCTCCTGAGACCCATGGGGCAACTGAGGCAAATTCCTGATGGTGTTAACTAAGCACAAGACTACAAGGCCACTTGAAGCCAAAGTTTGGGACTAGCGTACTGACATTTCTACACACATCCCTTGTTCAGGGTAAGGTGCGTTGCTGAACCCAAAGTCAAGGGAAATAAAATATGTTCTGTTCATGAAGAGGACATGGTGAGTATTGGGGAGAAGGAATCAACATTACATTTGCACGGGGAAATCAAGGTACAGGAAAAGGAAAGCGAGTCCTGGCACTTCAGAATGTTAGGGGAGAAGGACTTAAAACTGGCAATCTAGGCTACCAGAAGCAAGAAGGGCTTAGATCCAAGAGTTATTACATCCCCCACATTTAGCCTTTAATCTCAATATTTCTGTGTTTGCCTGGAAAAGTTTTCTAGGCAAAAAAAAGTTTTTTAGACTCTGAAATGAGATGAAACAGATGAGTTGGTGTCTGATGGTCATGGTTGTGAAAACCCAACAACAGGATTAGGGTCCAGATTTCTTTTAAGTCTTACCCTCTAACTCACATGGACTCCTTGGACTCTCGCCCTTTTGGTTGAATAGGAAAGGCCACTGGGCATTTAATATACATTCATTAGTGCTGTCATCAGGGCTTCTTCCATTCAGAAAGAGAACCTCGGTGTCATTTGAGTTCAAAAAGAGAGCTACCAACAGCAGCATCTAAAAGACCAAGCATTCTAGCCTCAGAAGAGATGGATCTGGGTATGCAAAAATGTCACCAGGAATCCTTGTTTCTTCCCTGCTAGGCGCTGGGTATCTCTACGATGTCCTCATTCTTAAACAACTTCTTGTTTCACATTGCCACAAGAGTTGCTGGAAGCCTCATGTTGATGCTCCATCAGCACGACGACCCAGGCCAGGTTCAGTGAAAACCTTCGGACTGAATTTTAAAGTTAACACAAATCCGATGTCTACTTTGAGACAAGCTATAAGCACCATGGTAAGAGTTCCCCAGATCTGGCTAGTCTAGACTCACGTGGTGAAATTTCACAGGGCTCACCCAAAACATATAGGCTGAGTAGAGAAGACAGATATAAAATCAGGAGAACACAAAAGACATAGATTATGGAAAAAGAAAAAAAAATAAAACAAAACAAAACAGATGCATCTGGCTAACAGCTGGCCAGTCGAGACAGTGTCCTGTCTCCTCTGTTCCCTCCCACTCTACCTTACCTCAGCCACTCTGAACACTTTGCTCTCATGCAAGCAGATATGAATGAAGGCTCTGTGCTTCGGTTTGACCATTTTCTCACTGAACCCTATCTAAATATTTAATTTGAAACATCAGTCCAATGCTACATTAGTTCTGATCTTCTTTGATCCTGATGTAATTGCTCCTACTTTTTCATATATAATTCATGCAGCTACCATGATGATGGTCGACTGTCTCCATTCTTATTACAGTTTGTTTACTGTAACAAAACAGAAGGGTCTCCACTAATACATATGAAATGCCAACAACATTGCCAGGGCCCAGCATATGGCCAATTGATAACAGAGTAATTAATGCTTCAGATCTTGTGGAATGATAAATATCAGGAGAGAAGAAAATTTCCCAAAAGTTCTATTCTGCAGGGTTCTACTGATGGACCCATGACCAAATCGTGGTTTTTCTCACCAGGTAGACCCATGAATGAACCAAGCGAAGGTTCCTTGAGATTACAGAGTTTTGCTCTAGTCCCGCTCATGCTCAACCAATATCAGCCTGCACATGGTACAAGTGCATGTTCAAAGTGCATGAAAGAAGAGGGTATCAGGGTGGAAGTTGTAGGAGGGCAGGAGTGAACTCTCTAAAACAATGTTAGAGTTTTGTGTTTACACCTTAGCTGAGAAGGAGAGAATTTAGATATCAAGTTCAAAATTGTACTGGACTGAGTGCTACTTCCAAGAGCCTCCTGGTTCTATTCTTAGTCCTCTCATGTCATCTCCCTGAGCTCTAGCCTAGCTTCTTTGTCTATCATGTAAACCATTGGATTTGACCAGAATGCGATTCTCTAATCCCATACCCAAGTTCCATCCATTTTTATGAAGAGCTTGTCATTCACTGTACAAGGGTGATGCTGTTAAGGTATTCGATGAAGAGATGTGAAATGGGCTTGGATTTGTAGCAGGCAGGACCTTGCACTACTGGCAGACAAAGCTATGTTGGGGAGAACATTTGCTTCATTGGAAAGGCTCTATTTGAAAGACTATCTCTTAGGGTTTCTTTGAGAGAACTGCATTGAGATTTAAACCACCAAAGTTAAGCAGAACAAAGGGTGGAACCTCAAATTAACACGGGGGCCTGTCTTCACTTGGAAAGTTCCAAAACAGAGCCTTGTGAGCATCTGTCCTTGCCAGTGACCTTGTACATTTATTTGACTGTCCAGCTGAAAGTTCACCGTGACATTTCAGTGTGAGACAGAACTCTAGATTTATAGTGAAACCTCAGGCAGAGGACAGGACAGTTGCCCAATAGGGCTACGAGAAGGACTGGGATGGTTATTCAAGAAGCCTCTGCTCTTCAGGTTTTCTTTCCTACTCTTCTCTCTGCACAAGGTGCAGGCAGCTGAGCTGTCCTCAGTGATTGTGCTGCAAGGGCCATGTGGAAGTTGACAACAGGCAGTTGCTATTCTTTGGGAAGTGGTGAAGGGGTCTAGAGTGAAGAAAGGGAGCCGCATTCATGAGCCAAGAAGAGGACAAGAGATGTTGCCTTGCAGAAAAAGGAGGGAGGAAGAGATGGTTTGAGGGGAGAAAGGGCTTTTTTTGGTAATTAATTAATTTATTTATTTTGGCATATTTGAAGAGGATTTTTTGCAAAAATGTTCCAGAACTTTCTAGCACTGGTAATCCATGCAGGGCTGGATACAACAAGCAAGGGGGCCAACCAGTCCAAGTAGCTCCTGTTTCTCATACTGTTTGGTCTGGTTCCTTTTCATATCTATTGTTTTTCATTGAAACTTTTAGAAAAGACTGATTTAATTAAACCAAAATAAATCACAGGACCCGATTTTTTTCCTACCTTTATTTTCTATGATCCAGGAATTAGGGGCTTCATTCACCAGCTGTGTGGACTTTGGCAAATTATTTCACCTCCCTTGGCCCATTACCTCATGTGGAAAACAGGGCTTACAAGAGTGTCTGCATCACTGCTGAGCTTCTGTGATAGGAGGACACTTCAGAGCTCTGTACACAACAACCAGGGGCATCACTAATATCATTCAAATGCCACTCCATTGCCAAATGCATCAAGAGTCTAGGAAAACAACCCTAAACCGTCAAGACAGGTGGTGGCCACAGCTGTCTCTTGGCTCTCATCGCTGGTCCTGTAGAGAAAGTTTGATGGATAATGGTCCATGGGGATAGATGCTTCCTAACGTCCAGTGCATCAGAAGTGGGAGGAAGCAGCTGTAGGGAGGCAGGAGGAGACACAGGAGGCAGGGGCAGTGGGTCACAAACACACCTGTCCTCAACTCCATGAAATAAATGATCTGCCCTCTCCTGCCCTGAATGCATCAGGGATCCGTCTGGAAAGAAAAGAAAAATGTGGAATGGGCACAAGTGGAAGCTGGAAAAGCAGTGTTCTTAAGTGTGTTAAAAATGTGGTCCCCACTGTCATCTCCCACCAACTCCTGGGTTAGGTACCCATGGAAAATACCTGGAGTGAGTCTGAGCCGTGCCTAGAATCACTGAACTAAGGAATGGAAGAATTGTATGGATCAATTTACTGTATCACAAGTAACAGAAACATGAAGTAACTCATAAACTGACCTTGTTTGTTTAATATAGTAAGTTCAGGAGCATGAAGGCTTTAGGTTCAGTTGACCCAGAAGGTCAACAATGCTATCAAGTTCAGATTTTTCCTGTCTGTATCATCATCTTTAGTATATGGGTTATATTGTTGAATTTTTAAAAAGGGTTTGTTGGGGCTGGAGAGATGGCTCAGCAGTTAAGAGCACTGATTGCTCTTCCAGAGGTCCTGAGTTCAATTCCCCAGCCACACATGGTGGCTCACGATCATCTGTAATTGAATCCAATGCCCTCTTCTGGTGTGTCTGAAGACAGGAACAGTGTACTCATATACATAAAATAAATAGATCTTTAAAAAATGTTTTAAAAAGTGTCAGTA